>NW_028261392.1:40122596-40422596 GCF_051295495.1 Thamnophis sirtalis
ATATATATATATATATATATATATATATATATATATATATATATATATATATATATATATATATATATATATGCATATACAGTACATATATAGATACATACATACATACGAAAACACTCACACAGGAATCACGAAATCTCCAGAACCGTAAAGCCTACAAACTTAAAATTTGGCACATATGTTTCTCTTGGCTTCTAGGTGTTCGGTAACAAAGGATTTTTCAAAATGACCATCAGAGCATTAGTATTTTGTACATTATTATTAATATGCTTTGATGCTAAGGAGTTAGATGTTCTATTCCCACTCCCAACCTGAAAACTTGGATGTGGGTGTGGCCAGCATGTGACTCATCCGGCCTGCTGGTTGAGAGTTTGGAGAGGAGCCCGAGGGAGACGGTGATAAGATAGGAGAGGTTTCTGTGGGGCAAGGCTGAGAGAGAGAAGGGGATAGGATAGGGGAGGATTCTGTGGGGCAAGGCTGAGGGAGAGAAGGGGAGAGGGGAGGCCAATGGTAACTACTCATTAATTTTCAAGTGTCAATTTATCAAGCCCGATCACATAGTTTTGTAGCGGAGCATGGGTATTCAGCTAGTACATACATAAAATCAAGCAATCTGCAAATGTTGCAATGTTACATGAAAGAGAAATACAATGGTATGAAAAATATAATAAATGTACTGATTAGTTCATATTCAGAAACTATGATATATAGTTAGATTATAATGTATCTTTGCATACTCAGATATAAACTGATAATTTATAATCAACAAACATAAAACAGATGTGCAATTTTTGGGAACCCATGACCAGATTACAAATGGCCGGAGCAAATTACAAATGAGGTAATTTGAATTAACTTATCAATACATTTATTCTCCAGAAGTTAATAATTTGTCCCATTAATATCTCACTAAGGTTACATTTCTATAAGAACTTTGAAAGTCCTACCAATAATTTAGGAAGTTATAGATAAACATGGGCCCAAAGTCCATACATCCCTGACTTAATGTAGATATCACTGGAATGAATGAAAGAATGATGTTGATTTGAAGAATCATTATCTATAAAATCAAAATACAACAACTTTTACCTAGAATGCCAAAAGAAATATTTACCTTTGTAGAGAATCCACCATTCTTTTTGAAGGAAGCCTCCAGAGGATCCATGGCCAGGGATCCCCAGAGGCACTGCAATTCAGCCGCAGGGTGCTACCATAAGTTACATCTGTTCTCTGGGGTGAGCTTCCTGTGATCTTGGCATTTGTTGACTGCTTTTTGACCTGCAGCTGTACAGTTCTCCTGACTGCTCCAACCATATTTGCTGCAATGCATTCATAGCTCCCACTGTCTTTGGGCAATACGTGACGTATATAAAGGGTTCCATTTGGAAAAACAAATAGATTACCATGGACAAATTGAGAGGGACGAATCTGAGTCCCATCAAAAAGTACCCAACGGATGCCAGGTGGGGGGGCTGCTTTTGCACTACAGTGAATGTGAACGCTTTGCCCCACATTGAGAGAAAAGTTTTCTTCTTTCTCTTGCTCAATAATTGGTGGCAAGGCAGCTATGTGAAGTCTCACGGCAATACTGTCAGCTCCTGCAGCATTGCTGGCTATGCATTTGTAAATTCCCCGATCTTGAAAGTTACTGTCTTTCAGGAGCAAGGTTCGGTTCTCATATAGCATAACCCTTCCCTCCATAGTACTTACAGTTTGAAATATTTTACGATTAGGAAAAATCCAAGAAATGTGTGGGTTTGGGATTCCAGTGGCTTGGCAATCCATAGTCACTTTTTCTCCAAAATAAACAGTCAAATCCTTAAAGCGAGAACCCAACATTTTGGGCTGTTGAGCTATGATAGTCAACAGGACAATCATTTTATCAGTGCCATGAGAGTTTTCAGCAGCACACAGATACTGTCCACGGTCCTGAAGCTGAACACTCTGAATAAGGAGTGTGCCATTTTTCAAGACTTCAAACCGTTGCATCTTTGTTTGGGCTGTCATCGTTTCTCCTAAAGTTTCAGGGTAGGAAAATGAACCACAAGTTGTTTAAACACTTTCTAAAATACTTATCATCTATTAAATAAAACCTAGAAATCCACTGCAATTCTCCCATAAAATCTAAGACCCTAGTAAAAGCACCACACCCTATCACATATATTAGGGCATTCTTCAGATATTTTAAAAACCCCGATCGATTCCATAATCTTGGCCAGATTGACTGGAATTAATATCTCTATGGAACCCAATTTAACACATTCAATATAGTTTCAATGAATTTCACAATAAAGATGGGAATACCTATCAAGATATAATTCTTTATTTTGCATCAATAATGTACATCAAAGACTGCAAATATGCATGATGCAACTATCTATTTTACTGATTGAACAACTTTATAAATGTACTGCACCTCTGAAATCATCAAAAGAAACAAAATACATGCTTATGTTAAATAAAATGCATTCAATATAACTGATTTTACATCCAACTGCTGTTGAAATAAGAGGATTAAAAATGTTACCTGTAGAGATTTTTGTCCAAGAAAGGAGAGGATTGGGATCTCCTGTGGCATCACATGGGATAGCAATATCCGACTCAGCAAGAGCAGAAAGAATGTTAGACATTTTAGTGATAATTTTAGGGTTTTTTCCTTGTTGTGTTAAAGGCACAGAAGACTGAATGAGGCTTGAGTTGAAAACCTTGATTCTATCCAGTTTAGGCACAAATAACACATTTGGATTATTATAATACATACTACTGGAAGACTGCAAGGTTGAACTCACTTGAGATTTTATTTTTGGGGTAGTGAAGGTAGGAATGATTGTCCCAGATGCTGGTACAGTATCCAAGGATGTAGGAGATACTGGGATAGTGATGGCTTTTAAAGAAGTGCTATGCATTATCTTCTTGGTAACAGAGAGAAATGTTTTCTCAGTTGTGCTTACTGGTGCTGGTAGATTAGGTACTAGTGGTTTAGAGTTCACTCCCAAGTGTTGAAATATCCTGGTTCTGTTGATCAGAAATGGTGTTCTAGCATTGGTATAATATGGTATAGCGTGATTGATTGTTCTTCCAGGCTTATCTCTACTTTCAGGAAGAAAGTTGCTGACAAAACCTTTGGAATGAATATTTTGTCTGGCTTCATCTTGGTTGTCATATTTGCCCAGAATAGGCATTTTAGGTCTATATAATGGAGGAGGTGTGGGGGTAGAGAAAGTTGAAGAGATTTTTCTCTCTTGTGTGGTATAGGCTGCGTATGCTGTTATCTCTGGTTTATTGGTATAATGAAGGGGCACTTGGTGAGTTATAAAATGATGAAAAAATCCTGGTGCAATGAGATATGGAGGTTTTACAGTCCCCCTCACATGACTGTACTTCAGAGGTAGGAAACCCGGGTTTTTTCCAACTGGTTCATTTGGAATATGCGGACTTAATGAAAAGCTGCTGTATGGCCTGCTACTACCTTGCTTTTTTTGAGTGGTGGAAAGTTCATTCTGTCTTGAGCTATATCTGGCTCTTATACTATCCACAGTGGGTAACTTCCTATCTGGGTATGTTACTTTAATAGATGTGAGATTTTCCTTTGTTGAAGAACTATATGCTAAATTAAGATTCTTAGGTGTTAATGGAGGCAGAGGAGTGAGCATTGAAATGGATACAACTGAGGGATCATTTTTTTCATTTCTATATATTGCAATATCATCTTCATGATTATGGAACTGGCTAGTAATTCCTTTGGAATATCTTGAAGTTGGTAGAATGTGTGTTTTATTTTGCCAAAGATCAAGAATTTGGTTCATTTCTTTAGGTATAGAAGTATGATCAGAGACTGAACTGTGGTGAGATATAGTCACTTTTTCAACTTTATGAAAAGACGGTTCCACTGTAGTCTTTAATAAGTAATTTTTCCACAATTTTTCTAAAGATGGCAGAATTTCAGGATGTTCTGTTTGGCTAACAGATAGATACTGTTGACTAGCAGACTTTGACTGAGCTACCCTTGAATCAATGACATTTGGAGAATCTGATGAGAAAGAGTTGGCTTTTTCTTCAAGTTCTGGAATCACTGAAGAAGTAAGATCAAAAGATGATGTTGAACTCTCTCCTAAAATACTTGCTCTGGGGGTATTTGTCACTTCATTATAAGCTATGGGTAACTTATTTTCTGTAGCTGTTGTATACTCTGGATTGTGAGATAAATGCAGCTGCTTTGGGAGTGACGTAGTCACTGAATGATACGTTGATGTCACTGTTTGACTTTTCTGATCCTTTATGACACTAGAAAGAGTTAATGGTGTCTTAGGTAATAAGGTAGGAAGTTGAACAGTTGAAATTGCTATTGTGTCCTGGGGTTTTTGTAAAGTAGCTGCATTTATTAATGATGAAGAACTCAATTTTTGTATTTCATCCTCTGACTTCTGATATCCCCCCATAAAACCTTGCATGGTTTGAGTAGTATTGTCAAGTTTAGATATTTTTGAAACAAAAGTTATATCTTCTACATTAAAAGGAGGAATTGGTTTTGGTCTTTTAAATCTATTTGTTCTCCGTCTGCCATATGGTCTTCTTCGTGAATGCTTATTGATTGCTGGTTCAGGTGTACTCATTTTTCTTCCATATGCTATTGTTATGGCTACTGTTGTTGGTTTGTTAGTAGTAGCAGCTGTCAGCATCCATTCTTTCTTTTTCAGTGGATGAATAGTGCTTTCTATAGTAGAAGAGAATTTTGTTTTTTCAAGATTTATATTTGTTAATATTAGGTTTTTAGAATCTGTAAATGGATTAAAAGGAATTACTTGTACATGTTCTATGCTGTTATGTTCTTTAGGAGCAAAATCTGCCATTTGAGTAGCAGAGGCAACAATGGTAGCAGAATTGTTGATTTCAGCATGTGTAAAAGTTATTGCAACATTACTCACATTACTCATAGATTTAGCTTGTAAATATTGTTTGCTAGTTTTAGTCTTATGGCTTTTGGCAAGGACAGGATCTTTGACTGAAATTTCTGAATATGGATTAGGTGTGGCTTTCTCCCTGTTGCTGACTATCATTAAAGTGCTCTGAGTATAAGGTTCAACTTTTTTTGAGATCCTATTTATTTCTCCATTAAAAAATTCTATCCTTTTTGGTTCTTCTACTTGTGATTGGACTGTGTTTAAATCACTATGATCCCAAGGTTGTGTCTGCATAGTTGGAGAGAACTGGATTTCCTGTGCTACAGAGGTTTCCATGTGGAATGGATCTTCTGGCATTTTTGAGAATTCATGTTCCACATGCACTGCTGAAGAAAGTATTTGGTCTTGATTATAATTCTGCATGCTGATGACAGAGGGAATGATGACTGAAAATAATTCTGCTTCATCCAAATGGGAAGTATCTGCTGAAGATTCTTCTCCATTGATTTCCACAGCACTTCTTGGTGGGAGACTGGAGATAGGTAGATGACTTCTTGTGGTCCATTGTGTAAAAGGAATCTCTGATGTGGTACTTAGAAGAGGAACAGAAGTGGTTGTAAGTCTGGGAAAACTTTTTCTTCGGACTTTTGCTAAAATGTTAGCCCAGTGTTGTGGATTAATTTGTTTGTTTGTCATATGAATTCTCCTCCTGGATTCAAATACTCTTCTACCCTCAGCAACATTAATTTCTTCGGTCCTATCAATGCCTTTCCATAATTTCATTTTACGTTTCCCTTTTTTATCTGTTCTTACCTGAACATGAAAAATGTCATCGCTCTTCTGTTTAAGTGATTGTTCAAATTTTTTGAGATGAAATTTCTTGCTTGGCATACTGTAAATCTCTTTATCACCTGATCCCTCATCATCTCCGATGACCTGCCCCTTTACTGATATTCTTGAACCAGGTTGCTTTTTAAATTTTATCCTTTTAGAAGATCTGTCAGAAACCATCTTATTTACTGTTACTTTAACAACAACTTCATCTGATCCTTGTTGATTTATGGCCACACATCTATAGTAACCGCTGTCACCTACCTGACTGTATGGAATTAACAATGTGCCATTTTCTAGCAAATATCCACTAGAAGAGTTTGACAAATCATTAATCATTTGGCTGCTTGGAAGTATCCAGTTTAAATGAGCATCTGGTATAGCCACTGCACTACATGGCAATAGTATGGAATCCCCCACATTTTTTTCAATTTTTGTTAGTTCAGAGTCAGCTTGCTGAATAACTGTGGGTTGCACTAGAACTTTGAAGGCCACTGTGTCCACGTCGTCTCTCACTTGGGCAATACAGTAATATACCCCTGAATCAGCATAGGCCACTGACCTGATGATTAACTGGCCACTACTGAGGACAGAAAACCTTTTGCCTTCCATTTTGAATGGAGCTTTCAATTTTGTCCCATCTGGGAGAATCCACCTGATAGAAGGACTTTCTGATGCTTTGACATTACAGCTAAGCTGAGCATTTGAACCTTCTACTATACTTTGAGCAGCTCTTGTGTGCTGGTCTTGCTCTATCATAACCCAGCTGCTTCTCTGTTGGTTATTTTCATGAGGTTGAATAGTTTGAGAAACCTGGGAAGAAAAAGAAAGAACTACCATTTTTCCTGTGCTCTGGTGTCTGTTTAATTGGATGTGTATGAATGGCTGCATCACCCAGGCAGGCTCAGCAAAGATTCTGCCTTTCACACCTGTGTAATAGGGAGCATCATCAGAATCAGGACCTTGCCTATAGTGATAGCTTAATTTAGGTTCACGAGTGAGCACATGTTCTCTTTCAAGTTTGACAGGCACTTCACTGTAATATGCAATAAGCTTCCATAACTTCTCGTAGTTTTCTCTATTCATATGGCATTCCATATCCAGAGAAATAGTACCGTTGATCACAATTTCATAAGGAGAGATCTGATTCCATTGGATTTTGGTAGAGTCCGTTGGTTTTTTAATTTCACATTTGAGGTTCACTGAGTTTTTGTGTTCATCAGTCAAGTTCAGAGTAATGTTCCATGTAGGCCACTGAAATTCTTCCATTAGTAACTCAGAGATGTCATCTTCTTTACCCTCATCATTTTCCTGAATGTTGGTGCTCTGTTTAAATGGGGACTGTATGATTGGCTTCCTGCAGGAAATGTCTTTCATATTTTGAATATCTTGTTTCTGGAATTGTTTGGGAAAAGTACATTTAGGACAAATCTGACCATCCTCATAGGCTTTATCTTTTTTACACTTTAGGATACCTGAAAGACAAAAAGAAAGGGCATTTTGAATTCACAGGATTTTTGTTTAGCTCTCTCTCCTGTTCCATGTTTTAAACTATACTTTGAATTTAGTAATGGGCTTTGAATCTTATAGTCATAGGTTTGGAAGGGACCTTGGAGGTCTTCTAGTCTAACCTCATGTCTTGTGCAGAAATCTTCAAACTATTTGGAACAAAAGATTGTTCCACCTTTTCTTTTTTAAAAGGTTGTGCCATCTTTTCTTTAATAATTTAATTAAATTATTCTTTTTAACTGGCCTGAAATTATTTTAATTATTATTTATCTAGTTTGTTCATGTTCTTTTCAAGATAATGTTTATGCTATCTAGGTTAATCATTAAATAATGTACATTTTTTAATAAATATACATTTTATATTTATTCACTTAGTTTCATACTACCTAACAGCTCATTGGTTCATAAATATGTTTATGTGATAAAATAAATCTAATTACCGTATTTTTCAGAGTATAATTCAAATCTTTTTCCCTCAAAAAAGAGGCTGAAAATCTGGGTGTGTCTTATACACTGAATACAGCATTTTCTGCCTCCCCAAACCCTGCCCCTTCATCAAAATGGCCATGCAAAGCCTTTAGGAATTTTGCAGTGTGCTGCTGGGGGCTCTACAAACCTCCTAAAGGCTATTCATGCCCTTTTTTTGGAAAGAAAACCAGGCCCGTTTTCACGAAAAGCGGGCCATTTTTAGGAGGTCTGCAGTGCAAAAACTTTTTTAAAATAAATTGCCTCTTCAAAACCTTGCTGCATCTTATACTATGGTGCATCTTATACTCTGAAAAATATGGTACATTATGTGTTTTTGCAGAAACACAGATATAATCAGAGACAATACTTAATTGATAATATTATAAATCTGTCTGTAAAATTTGAAATGTCTTCATTTCTCTTGGGTTTATCTTTTATGTGACTCATAATTATTCAGACTATTCTGAAATATTGGTTTTGCTTCTAAAGTCAAATAAGTTATTTTTGCTATTTCTTACATCACTTGGAAATCTCTACTCATAAATACAAAACTTCCTTACAACCTAGAGAGAATTTAATGAACAGTTTTTGTGGTTAAAAGACTCCTATAATATCTACTTAAATGTTTACATTATGTTCCATTCAACCTAACACTGTACAATATCAGAAATTTATTAGTGTGAAGGTTCCCAGTTTCGCCTTTTTAACTGTAAATTGAATAATATGTTCTTAATTTTGAGAAGAAATACCATTGCCACTTGAAGTACATTATTGTAGTATGTTTATTCTTGATGTATTGGGAGATAAGTGGTTTTCATCTTTGTTCATTGAATGGCATGGCAAATTATGCAAATTATATTCTTTTGAGGAAAAAAACCTCAAACACGATGAATATGTTTTAAATACAGATTACAAGATAAATCGGAAAGACTGGATTTATATAAAACATTACATGAAAACACCTTAAGATGATTTAATATAGATTGTTATCAACTTATAACCACAATCATAACCAAAGTATCAATTGCTGAGCAATGCAATCATTAAATGAGTTATCATGTGTCCTGACTCAATTTTATGACCATCTTTACTGCAGTCATTAAGTATATTACATACTTAGGTGAATTATGTGGTCCTTAAGTAATTCTGGCTTTCTGACTTGTTGGAAGACAGCTGGGAAGATTGGAAATCATGATTGCGTGTGCTACAACTGTTATAAATATGAGCTGGTTGCAGATCACCTGATTGTGGGGATAATGCAATGGCGATAACTTCAAGGTTGTAAGTCACTTTTTCCAAGGCTATTGTAACTACAAACTATCATTAAAGGAATGACCATAAATTGAGAACAACCTGTACAATATATGTACCCAGTCAGTATTTCTGGCCAATTTCTTCTGAAGGTGATTTTCTACAACTATTTGTAACAAAGTTCCTCTTACCCGCAGATTTCTCAGTCCATTCAAGGAACCATTTCAGCCTGCAGTCACAAGACCAGGGATTCCCATGAAGATAAATATTCTCTAGAAGAGGCATCCTTTGAAAAATGTCCTTAGGCAATGTTCTAATGGCATTTTCAGATAAATAAAGATGTTTTATTGTTGACATTCTGAAGTAATCAAGAACTAAGAGTGTTGAAAATGTGTTTGGGTGAAGCTGCTGAAGCAGGTTTCCTTCCAAGTGGAGAAGTCTGAGGGAAATTAATCCATTGAAAGCATTTGGATGGATGAATTCAATTTGGTTGTGATCCAGGTGCAGTCTCATCAAGTTGAAAAGCCCTTGGAGGGTTTGGCCAGTTATAACCTGCAGTTTGTTATAGCTTACTTTGAACACCTAAATGGACAAATAAATTAAGGTTACTATCTTTATTGATATTTAAACTTTACAGAAAAAGCATGTTTTTATAGAAATAGAAAATCTGTGTCCCATAAGAGTTACCTAAATTACAATTCTCTATTTTTCATCAGTGGTACAGGATAACTTAACGGCTCAATCTAGACATTCTTAGTTATCCATTTTTAGAATTAAGGGAATTTGAGTTAGATACATAAAAATTTATCCCCAGGAAATTAACTGAAGCAGACCTTATTCTATTAGGGGATACGAGATATAAAACCTTAATAAGATGATTCAAGAATTTCTACCTATAAAAGAATTAAATGTGTTAGAGTTATTGCAGTGTCATCTATCACTAGCATGTACCCCGTTTCCCCCCAAATAAGACCTTCCCGGATAATAAGCCCAATTGGGCTTTTGACCACATGCGCTAAAATAAACCTTCCCTCGAAAATAAGCCCTCCCTTTTAATATTGCAACACAGCAGCACCCATGAAGTGGCCATGCTTGGTGCCTCCTGAACCTCAAAAATAATAAGACTTCCCTGAAAATAAGGTCAAGTGCTTATTTTGGGGGTCAAAAGAAAATAAGATTCTTTCTTATTTTCTGGGAAACACAGTATGAGCAGGCACATCTATTTAATACTGTGATAATATAAGATAATATCTTATAGTCACAGATGGATTTTCTAGTAACAAAATCATTGGCCTCTGTATAGCCAGATTTTGGGTGAGTATTGGAACACACTTTTGTTCACTAATGCTTAGGAAATAGAGTCTAAGTGTTGTGATTTATTTAGTAAATATTTCTGGCTTTACCTGTAGTGATGACAGATCTTTTAAAGCACCATTAGGTATATTTTGGATATCATTGCCATGAAGCATGAGCAGTTCAAGTTTTGAAAGTCCCGCAAATGAGCTTTCAGATACAGCTTGAATGCTGTTAAACCTGGAAAAAAAGAAATGGAAATTTGTTTAATCATTCACCATTATTCTGTAATGAGAAGGTTTGTCATTAGGGGTAACTTTGGTTTATCCATAAATTATAAATGGACTTTGAGAAAGTTAATAAACCATTTTAACTGACATTTCACAAATTGTTTTTAAATATCTTCCTTCCTTCCTCCTTTCCTTTCCTTTCCTTTCCTTTCCTTTCCTTTCCTTTCCTTTCCTTTCCTTTCCTTTCCTTTCCTTTCCTTTCCTTTCCTTTCCTTTCCTATAAATTATAAATAAATTCAACTTGGAATTTAAATTCATGGAAATTGCCAATTAGAATGGGCTTTTTCTGATAACATTCTCCTTGAATGAATAAAAAAGTATGTAGATGACATTTAAAAATGAATGCCTGCAAAATAAGTTCTGAAAGCAGAAAACCAAAACAGAACAGATTAACATAAACATGTCTGTATTTCACAAGAACTTCATTATATTATTGCAGCCGGCTTTTGAAATGTTAACAGAACATAGCATAGTTTCTAATTAAATAAAATCAACTTTTAATTGTTCAAAAGGCCAATTATATTTTTATGTTCTACATTTATCCCTAATATTAACAGTAGCACCAAAAAATAAAAATATACATAATTTTTGATCCCCAGTCTAATTCAAAATTGTTCTTTTTAATAGTATAATATTCAATTATATTAATGGATTTTTTAAAAAGCAGCTCATGTTGTATTTGATTGTTGTGATAGGAAAAACAGATGTCTGGATTAAATAATACATAAGGAAGTAAGGATTTTAGGGCTTGTACATCAGGTATTGTTCTACATAGTGTTTAGTTTGTTCTATACCAGCAAAAGCTGCATCTGTGCTTGGCAAGCGAGATAGTAAATATATTCGCTCCAGCTGCTAATATATCCTCTTCCTTCTCAAAATGCTGCAAAATATCAGGACCGACAAATGAAATAGCGAATACAGATCACATGCTATCATTAGGTAACTAGAAGCAAAAATGAAGAATCTACACAGTATATATTTTATTTGTTTCAAACAGCATCTGTCAAACAGCTTTCAAGCTATAGACTTCTTTCTCACTTTGAGGTCTCTAGAAGATACAATGCACTATAAAACTAAAGTCACAAGAATAGGAAAAAAGAACTTAAAGATTTAGTGCTATGATCTAAACTTATTCTAAATGTTTCAATCAGCTTTAAATTAAAATATGAAAACATTTTCAATACATCAGTAATATTTTTTCCTAGAACATGAGTGTGGGCATAATGGTAGTAAAGGAACATATATATTATTTTGTGTTTTGGAGCTATTGTTATAATATGGCAGGGGTCAAAAATATAACATCCTTGAACATCTTTGTGGTCATGCTGTCTGGAGCACCTTCTGACTTAGCAATATCTGAATTAGAGAATTTTCCATCCCTACAATATTGCATAAGGCAGGTAACATCAGAATTCAAATAAAAGCAAAATATTTTAACCAGCTGTAGAGTTTTATATGCAAAATGTGCGCTATTGAAATAACGCTCTCCATAATTTGGGAAGAAATATAAGGGGGGGGGAGCAAGAAGACAGATTTATTTATGTATTTATTGCCTTTATTATTTTTTATAAATAATTCAAGGTGGCAGATGAATATTACTTCCTCCTTTTATTTTCCCCATAACAACTCTGGGAGATGGGTTGGACTGAGAGAGAGACTGACTGGACCAAAGTCACCCAGTTGGCTTTTATGCCTAAGGCAGGACTAGAACTCAGGCTCCTGGTTTCTTGCCTGGTGCCTTAATCATTAAACTAAAAAGATGTAGGAGGAGAAAAGATGAAAACAGGTAAGATTTATTCATTTATTTGTATCCCGTTGTTATTATTTTTACAAATAATTCCAGACAGCAAACATATCCAACATACCCTCTTTGTCCTATTTTCCTGACAACAACAATCCTACAAGGTGAGTTAGGCTGAGAGAGAATAACTGGCCCCAAATCACCCACCTGGCTTTCATGGCTAAGGTGGGATTTGAACTCATAGTCTCCTGTTTTCTAGTCTACTGGACCAAACTGGCTCTTATTTGATTTACCTGATACAGGTGAATCAAATGAAACAAATTTAATGAGAAATTGACGGGGTTGGAGAACATCTCACATTTAACCACAAATTTGAATTATAATAGTTAATCAAAGGGTTTACAACAGTCATTCATCTCTTTATGAAAGACATTTGATTGTTTCAGATTGCAATTTATTTCCTTGACAATGAACAATGCTTCACTTAGATGACATGTAGGATTAATTTCACATAATTGTATTCAAGAATATAAAACTCCATAGAAAAATTACTATACAAACCCCAAATTAATTCGTTCCACATGCTTAGAAATTTTCGATGGCACAGCCACTAAGGACCGAAATGTGCAATGAACTTCACTGGGAACATAGCAGGCACATGGCTGAGGACATGCCAGGATGACTTCTGAAATCCCCAGGCAGACAATCAGCACCATGGATAGTGTCTCCAAATTTGGTTGCCTTTGCATCTTCCTAAAATTCTTCATTTTGCTCTACCTTAAATCTTTGTGAAAAAGATGCATTATTAGACAGGTACAACTTAGATACAGCAATCAAGGTCTCTAAATTGAAAAATTTGTTAATAGGGTTAGAATGCTTTGTAAATTAGAACAAATTGACAAGAAAGCTAGTCTAACACAGGCTTTTAATATTAAGCATCAAAGCGGACATTTCTGATAGTACAGTAATTTTCATTCTAAGCACTGAATACAAGATGTGAACATTTCATTCTATGTATTGAATACAACATGTGAACAACAGAAGTTGGGCCTGGAAAGTCATTTGATGTTGGGGATGTCTTAGTAACTCAATCAAAATGACCTTTTCTATGTGCTAACCCACAAAAGAGATGAATCCCTAACCCCAGATGTTACCACATTAGTCAACAACAGGAAACAAAGGATTCCTCATTTGTTTACATAATTAAGAATATAATATTACTTTATGGAATAGAATTGTCCGCAGAATAGGATAGGCCCAGTATAAACTCTGTTGACAATAGAAAAGTCATTAAAACATGACCTTACTAGGAAGCTTATTGGGAGATAAGTACCTAGAGTTAGATTATCTAGTCAATAAATGTGATTTAATCTTTTGTATGCATTTTGCTTAGCATTGTATTATATGATTATAATTTTGTTGATTTTCATAATATTTTACTATGGGGTATATGAAGTTGTTATATTGCAGTTGTTATTAGATTGGTGCATATGACATTTAGAGTTTGTTTAATGTTTAATGTGAAACATTAGTGGAGAACCAACTAAATAAATAAATTACTGTAATGCAATGCCATAAGGTCTATAAACACAAGGTCAAGATTCATTATTATTCTTAGCAATTAACATATTTTTTTGAGATCACCCATATTATTAAAAAACAAAAATTCTAAATATTTGAACTTAATAACTAAAATATGGCTATACCATTGGAAACAATAATTCTATTGTTAAATACTGACATATGACTGTACAAGATATTCCCTATTCTATATTAACAATGGCTAGTATAAGTCAACATTTTTAAAGTGTCATAGAAAAGTGCCATAGAAAAATGCATAAATGTCAGATTTTCTGATAATTTACCTCTCAATTTCTATCTGAAAAAATCTTTTTCCATAAGAAAAAATATTTATTTAAAGTTGATATAAATTATGTGAGCTCTCACTTTGTTTCTATTCACCAACAAATTTCACTTGGATTTTTCTGATTTGCTGCTTGTAATACTCATTTTTTTTCCTTGAGTATCGTTTCCTTTTTAACCAAGATCTGCAGTGCCATGCCTAACTCAATATGCTACCGTTATACTGCATATTATGAGAGGCAGTTGGAGAAACCATGTTCTTGAGTCAAATAGTGTCACAAATTTACCAAGTAAGGCCAGTATTATAATCCTTCCTGCTAATTATACAAGCCACTTCCTATTCTCAATATGTATAATGGAACCACTAGTCTTCAAAAGTTCTGTGTGCATTTAAATCTGCAAGAAATGAAGTGCTTTTTCTATCAGCATCATATGCAAGCCATTATAACTGAAAGATTTCACCAGGCTTAGTAAGCGTCTGAAATATTTGTGGCTAGAATGCCCCCTCAAATATTAAAAAGCACCCCCCCAAAACCCCTCTCTGGTATGAGATGTCTAACAAAGTTCTATTTAACAGGGCATTTCTTTCACTGGTCATATTTAGATATGTTGCCTATTTTCTTTTCTTTTGAGAACTAATCTACATCATCTACTCTTCCGATAATTCCTGTTGAATTCTAAGTTGAAAATGTTGCATAACGCAGTGAGGTTTCTCTCTTCCTAATCAAAATAGCAATGGAAAATGTACACTATGCTGTGGCATTATCTTTCTTTCTTATCACTGTCTTGAGGGTCAGCAAATGCAACCAGAAAACAACAGCTTTAGGGTGTTTTTTAGGGTCTTGATTACGAAGAAAAAGGACAATCAATATTTTAGTTAAGATTTTAATTAATCTATGAAGTCATAATAGCTTAAATAGAAAATTTTATCCAATTCTGTTTACTAGATCAAAGTATAGATACTTGTACTTGTAGATATTTCATAACAAAATTGCAAGGATACACACATGCACACACATTTTTACTCTAAAAATATCTATGATTATAGTGGGATATAAATGGGATAAATAGATAAATAAATTAATTGGTGGCATATATTCTTTTGTACTGCAGTGCTCATTTTAAAAAAATAAAAATATAACAGAATTTTATCAACAGCTGATGTCCTGAAATGAATAAAGGCTAAGAGTTAAGATAAATAAGGTATTTTTAGACTTAATATTTATACTTGCATCTTCATAGGACAAACCCATCTGATTAGAAATAAGGTCACATCTCTATATAAAAGCTAGTAAAACATTTCTTCATATTGTGTTATTAATTTTAATTTTCCATACACATAATTCAATAATTGCAACATCAAACTGCACTCATCATAGGTCTCATACTATTGGCAAAGACTTTGATATACCACACATTACATCAAATAGCTTGGTTCAGACCTGATGTGAAACCAGTTTTGTGCTACATATGTAAATGAGTTTGGAATGTGCCTTAGGCCTATGCAGCTTCTTCTCATCCTCTCTTCCCATTTTATAGTCAGTTTAATTAGTTACTACTTGGTTTCATTGTGGCATGGAAAATATAATCCATATTTTGCTGTTTCATGTTTAATTGGAAATTATGGTTTATCATATTCCAAGAAGAAGCTGTGTACACAAGTGGAGAACTAGAATGGAGGAATCCATGTGTGTGTGTGTGTGTGTGTGTGTTTAAGGCTCATTTTAAATTCTTCATGTCTCACTAAATCATGGCAGAGTACCAAGTCTGCACCAAACTAGTGCTTTTCAGTGGAGAGAGATCACACATTTACTGATGATGAGCAAAGATATTCTGCTGGAAACTTGGCCATCAGCCAGTACTGGTGGAAAGACAAGAAAAACATTTATTTGAATTTTTAAATAGAGACAGACCACCAATTACCAAAAGCCTACAAGAATTATTATATTTCTTCTATTGCTTTAATTAGGACTAAAGTCTCACTAGATTAATAACCATGTATGGAAAAGTACACCACTAAATGTACTCCAGTTGTTTCTGAAATGCCTAATCATGCTTCAACTACTCTAATCCCCAGCTAAAATGAGCAAAGTCTATGCTGATCAGGACTACTATAGCACTTGAAATCCAATACATTTGAGAGTCACCAAATTGGGACAGACTCTTCTGGGCCATTCAACTTCTTTTTGACAAAGAAAAGGAAATCAATCTAAAGTAGACTTTCTGAAAACAGAGCCCCAACACCCTGCTGATAGTTCTACTATCAAATTAGTGTTACCGTCTAGACAGTTATCCCAACATGGAACTGAAAGCTAACATCCTGTAATTTAGATTTAGTATAGGCTTTTACTTGTATTTTCTTTTCTTCATCTTAAATATACAGTAATAATATGTGAACTTTTTGCACATAGTTTTGCAGTTAACTCATATGAGATTTATGATTTATTATCTTGACATGGATTTCACAATGTAATTCTGACAAACAGGTATTCCATGCTACTCTTATACAACTTGTATGGTTCTGTATCAATTCCATTCATTTTCATAATGTTTGTTTGTTTGTTTATTGGATTTATATGCTGTCCTCCCAAAGGACTCAGGGCGGTGTACAACATTAAAAAAAAACACATATTACAAAAGTTAAAAAGGAAATTAAAATATCCAAAAAGAAACCCAATTAATATTAACAATATAATTTTAAATATTAGATTAAAATTAATAATTAAATTAATCATTTATTTTATTCTGTTCAGGCTTGCTGGAAAACCCAACTTTTTAGGATGCGTCGGAAGGACTGGAGGTCAGCGATTATACGAAGCTTCGGGGGCAGCTCATTCCAGAGGGAAGGCGCTCCAACAGAGAAGGCTCTCCCCCTGGGGGTCAGTAGCCAACAGTGTCTGGCTGACGGCACCCTGAGGAGGCCAACACTGTGGGATCATACTGGGCGGTGGTAGGCTACTGGTGGCAGTAGGTAGGGAGCTAAAATTTCACCCCCTATCATCAAAGATGGAACAAGATGCACACATCGGGATGACGGAAACCACAGCCACTCAGTCTTGGAGGAATTGAACTTGAGCCTGTTCCTCCCCATCCAGATCCGCACAGCCTCCAGGCATCGGGACATCACATTGAGGGCATCGTTTGAGTGGTTTGGGGTAGAGATGAAAAGTCACAGCCATCAGATGTTCTTCTAAACTAAGCTGCATATCCAGGAGGATTTCCAGATTGCGGGCCCTTTCTGAGGGAGCTAAAATTTCTCCCCCTATCATCAAAGATGGAACAAGATGCACAAATTGGGATGACGGAAACCACAGCCACTCAGTCTTGGAGGAATTGAGCTTGAGCTTGTTCCTCGCCATCCAGATCCGCACAGCCTCCAGGCATCGGGACATCACATCGAGGGCATCGTTTGAGTGGCTTGGGGTAGAGATGAAAAGTTGTGTATCATCAGCATATTGATGATACCCTACCCCAAGACCACGGATGATCTCGCCCTGCAGTTTCATATATATGTTGAACAGAAGGGTGAGAGAACCGATCCCTGCGGTGATGCACCTCGGGGTCGATCCCTGTCCTCTAGTCAACACGAACAGCGACCGATTTGACAGGTAGGATGAGAACCACCATAAAACGGTGCCCCCCACTCCCAACCCCCTGAGTCATCACACTAGGATACCATGGTCGATGGTATCGAAAGCTGCCAAGAGGTCTAATAGGACCAGGACAGAGGAGCAGCCCCTGTACCGGGCCCTCCAGAGATCATCAACCAACGCGACCAATACCGTCTCTGTGCTGTACCCGGGCCTGAAACACGACTGAAATGGATCCAGGTAGGCAGCTTCATCCAGGTACTGGGGAAGCTGATGTGCTACCATACTCTCGACAATCTTCGCTACAAAGCGAAGGTTGGAGACCGGACGATACTTGAGTAAAGAAGCTGGGTGCAGGGAAGACTTCTTAAGGAGGGGCCTCACCACCGCCTCCTTCAACGCAGTGGGAAAGTACCCCTCTCTCAATGAAGCGTTGGTAATCGCCTGGAGCCAGCTTCGTGTAACCTCCTGGGAAGCCGAAACTAACTAAGAGGGACACGGGTCCAGCACACAAGTGGCAGCACTGAGTCTCCCCATAATCCTGTCCATGCCCTCGGGGGTCACAGGGTCAAATTCATCCCAGATAGTCTCCACAAGACTCATCCCTGTCAACTCGCCCAAATCTACCCAGTCAGAGTCCAAGCCTGTCCGGATCTGAGCGATTTTATCCTGCAGATACTGAACAAATTCTTCAGCCCTACCCTGCAAGGGGTCTTTCCCAGTTCCTTGGTTAAGTAAGGAACGGGTCACCCTAAACAAGGTGACTGGGCCGTTATCTGCGGATGCAATGAGAAAGGACAAATGTTGCCATTTTGCTGCTTTTATTGCCACTAAATAGGATTTAATATGAATTCTTGCTAGTGTTCGATCAGATTTGGACTGGCTGGCCCTCCAACCACTCTCTAGGTGTCTTTTCCGGCGTTTGATCTCCTGGAGCTCCTTGGTAAACCAGGGAGCTACCCGGGATCGACACCAGGTCAGAGGCCGCAAAGACACAACGTGATCCAAGGCCCCAGTGGCCACCCTATCCCAGCCCACTAGGGCTGATATCGATATCGATATAGATACACACACACACACCTGTTTCTATCTGATAAGGTGTGTTCTATCTTCCTCCAAGATATTTCATTTACACATAAATCTGATGAAAAGTCCTGTCATAGCTTAACCTAAGATCTTCATAAAATTATGGAAGAATATTGGCAACTCATTTTAAACAAGATCTCCATGTTAATGAACGTCCATGTTAAGCACTCTATGGTTTTCCAGCCAGCTCTGGTTCCACCTAATAGCCTACTTGCCTAAAGGTATTCAATCAGTTTACAATTCTTTTCTTGTCTCTGGCCTATCATTAATTAATATGCAGTGAACCCTGGGCAGATATCCAGTCAGATTCATACATGTCCATAAAATTCAATGAATGTTTAAATCATTCTTGTATCTCAACAGAATAGGTTTGTGTATGGGGGAAGGGAAGACATACATAGAAGGGATTCTAAAGATCTTGAAGAAAGGGCACAATTATAAATAAAACAATGAACATGATCCCAAAATACTTGCTTCAGGCTGTGACAATCTTTATATAGATACGGTCTTTAGAGAAGCAGATAGAGTTGAGTCTGAATTATATACTGAGTTAAGTGGTAAAACTTTGGTTCCATTCTACTAAGATTAACAAGATGTAGTGATTGAAGTGTTGGAAACTAGGTTCAAGGATACCTATATTCATATTTTTATCAACTAGCAATTCACTGGGCTATTTTAGGTCCATTACTACATTCAGCATAACCTATCTCTCACTATTTCTTATGAGGATACAAATGGAGGAATGGATGAGGAATGTTACTTTTGCCACTGTGAAATTCTGAAGGCTACACATCTTAAAGTAAATAATAATGTAACCAAAGAGTGGAAAATAGCAGTTCAACTGATAGATGAACATCAGGAAGTACTTCTTTTTATCGTATTATATTGTATTTTTGCTCATTTACATTTAAAATATTTTGTATTATTTCATATCCTTTTACAATTCCAAGGTGGTGCAGCCATTATCAAAGCCAAATATTTAATAACCTGCCTGAAGGACATTAATAGATGCAGCTACAATTCTGACATACCTTGCTCATGCTTAAAATTTATTGATTTCCAAAAACTGAAGAAAAACAATGTACCTAAGATTAAGACTTCTGTTTTCTTTCTTCTGTCTTTTAAATGAAATTCAACTTGACTTCTGAATATTCATATTGTAGCACAGTGCCCCCTAGGGACTGTTCAAAGCAACTACCTAGCTATGGAAAATTAGAGGAAGCAGGAAAGACCGTCTGATGCTCAAGTGTTATGTATGTCCTAAGGGAGGATTATGATTTAGTAGTGTTGGGTCAGTGATGGTGGTTGAGAATCTGATCGTGGTAAAGTCAAGAACTAACCTTTTGTTCAGCAGAGATCCACCTTGGGTCAAACTTTGCAGACCATTATGCGAAACTGCAGCATACAGTATGGATCTCCCTTGTTTAAGTCGGATCCACGAATTTATCCCCAAAGTAGCCTAAGGTTTCCTTCTGAGAAAGAAAAGGAGAGAAAGAGTAGGCGGTGAGAGAAAGAATGAGGGCTGATTACTTCACCAGCTCCACTCTGGTCAGCAACAGAGGAATGTGGCAGAAGTATAGGACCAAGTGACCCTGGAGTTGGTTGTGCATAACCCTGAGAGTTTCTTTTAAGAACACGTGCTTCCTATTAGAGAAGAATGCCCTTAATTTTCTGAGTCATTACAATTATATATTCAAAGAAACTGACAGACTGAGGCGGGGGGAGGGAGAGAGATTAACCTCCTTTCCTAATGAATTTCTATTTCATTCCAGCTCCCAAATATATCTAAAGTGGTGGTTGTGAGGGGAAAAACACACACCCGCACACAAAACAGACCCAAAACTTTCCATTCATCGGTGTCAGGAAAATACCCGCAATCCATTGTTTTGTTTGCTAAAATACACGTGCGCGCACATTCACACAATTAAAAAAAAATCAGCAAACGGCAGGAGCCTTAGTGGCCCAAAGCAGTCCAGGCAGTGGGAAGAAAGGAACAGACGGCCTCCAGCAGCCCAACGGAAAACCCCCGATGAGCGGAATAACCGCTTAGCCGGGTGTTACCTCAGCTCTGAGCAGGCAGGTCAGACGCCCGAGTAGCCCATCCTTTTCTTCGCCAGGGATTGGCGCCGCAGGGCGCTTCGTTTGCCGGTGGAGCAGCCGCTGCCGTTCGCCTCTCCGCTCTTCTGGCTCGTTGCTTTCTCGACTGAGTCCCCGAAAAAGTTGCTGACGTTCACATCCCACCTTCAAAGCGCCTGACTCGGAGCCAAGCTTAGCACTCTGCCGGGTAGGATACCTCAACAACTCCGCTCTGGGAAGTTTATGGCTCCCGGACGGGGGATAACAATCGTGGAGGAACTGAGGGACGAAAAAAAAATCAATCAATGAGTAACGTTGCTCAGCGATGTCTCCGGGGGCTCTTTTGCCCCCGCACCCCTTTCAATCCGGGATTGTTCGTGTGAAAAGCCGAGGAAAAGAGGACGAAGAGCCTCCCTTAATTGAATGCCGCTTGTCTTTTCTCTTCCCCTTCCCTCTTGGAAACTTTGGCCGGACAAGTTTGCCGCCCAGCCCAAGTGGGACGGGAGGTAGACTCAGGCAATTGCCCCGCGCAAGGCATGCCCTGCGCTTCCTTTGCGCCTCCCCCACCTTTCTTGTGTGGCGCTTTTGAAGCGGGCGGGAGCAGAGCTTCTCCAGTCCTTTCCTAGTGGGCGGCTCTTGGAAGAAGGAGAGCTCCGGCCGACGGTAGAGTAAAGAAAGCAGCTGGATCTGGTGGAGCTCCCGCTGGTGCGTGGCTGTTTCCCTCTGTACCCGCTTTTTCCTTTGTGCGAGATCCATCCCCCCACGCAGTGTGAGGGGTGGACTGTAACCATAGCGGTCAGACCCATGCAGTGAAACGCGATAGACTTTTTACAACACGATGCACCCTGGCTCTTGCACCAAGAGCCAGCACCACCCGGTGCTGAGATACTAGAGAACCTTTAGTACCAGTTGTAGTGTCTGGTATACTAATACTATCCAGGGGTGAAATCCAGCAGGTTCTGACAGGTTCTGGAGAACTGGTAGCGGACATTTTGAGTAGTCCTGAGAACCAGTAGCAGAAATTTTGAGTAGTTTGTAGAACCGGCAAATACCACCTTGGCTGGCCCCCAGAGTAGGGTGGGAATGGAGATTTTGCAGTATCCTTCCCCTGCCACACCTACCAAGCCACACCATGCTCACCAAGCCATTCCCACAGAACCAGTAGTAAAAAAATTGAATTTCACCACTGATACTACCCCTCTAAAGGTAAAGGTTCCCCTTGCACATATGTGCTAGTCATTCCTGACTCTAGGGGGCAGTGCTCATCTCTGTTTCAAAGCTGAAGATCCAGTGCCGTCCAAAGACGTCTCCATGTCATGTGGCCGGCATGACTAAATGTCGAAGGCTCACGGAACACTGTTACCTTCCCACCAAAGGTGGTTCCTATTTTTCTACTTGCATTTTTATGTGGTTTCAAACTGTTAGGTTGGCAAAAGCTGAGACAAGTAACAGGAACTCACTCCATTATGCGGCACTAGGGGTCGAACTGCTGAACTGCCAACCATTTTGATCAACAAGCTCAGCATCTTAGCTACTGAGCTACTGGGTCCCTTTTACCTACCCCTCAATCAAAGGTTAAAAGTTGGGGTCTAAAAAAAGACTCCTGTTTGGGATGGAAAAAATAACTCGCACCCATAATGAGGGGAAATCTTTTCCCTGGAAGGTCATCCAAAGTTAGGGAGCTGCTGGTGATTCATTAGATGGCCACGATTCTGGTATTCTTTCCAAGGCTGCTTGCCACACAGATATAGGTCCACTTCTGCAGGTGGAGGATAATGTATGGCAAATAAAGGGATGCCTTTAACCCACTGAGAGTATTTCTTTGTTCTAAATGCATTCTTTCTGAAACCAAAACAATAATAACAAATTGTGATATCAGAATCAGCTACAGCTATATTCAGCCTTGCTGCCACAGGAATAGAAATTGGTGGAAACTGTGGCTTTTTCAGCAGTGCCACACTTTCAGTTAGCCACAGTTACATGACTGTCATTTCCAATGCTCCCTAACAGTTTCCCCTCAAGTCAATCTAGCAGAAACTCTAAACTCAGCTGTGATTGTTGACATTCCCAGAAAGTCAGTGGGGAAACCAGAAGAAAGTTGTTAAGTTCAAGGCCATCAGGCAAGTAAGTGACTGCTACCTGGTGGAGGAGGGGCTGAAGGGTGCAAGAGAGGTATACTAAACATGTACATTGAAGGTCATGGAGGATATGCAGTATAAAATATAGACTAGCAGAGTTGGAAGGTGTAATAGCCTCACCTCTGCTTTTCCTTCTGCCGATTTAACAGAAAGGACCTTGGAGGTCTTGTCGTCCAATTCCCCGCTTAGGCAGGAAACCCTATACCAGCGATGGCGAACCTTTTCTGGCTCGTGTGCCATAAGTGGGGGGGGGAGCGCAGGGTGGGTGTGCGTGGGTGTGCCACACCCATAATGCAATGCACGACACCCCCCCAGTGCGCACATGACAGGCGCTCCCCACATTTTTTGCATGCTTTTTTTTGCCTCCCCTGCCCCCCCCCCCCCCGAGGCCCTCCAGAGGCTCCAGTGACCTCCGGCTTGCTCGTAGCGTGGTTTTTATCCTCTGGAGGCTTTAGGTCCCTGAAGCCTCTGGAAGGCTTAAGCCAACCCTATGAGGAAACCAGAAGTCAATTCCCAAACTTCCGGTTTGCCCATAGGCCTTTTTTTGTGCTCTGGAGGCTTCAGGGAAGATCCTGAAGCTTCCAGAGTGCCTCTGGGGGGGAAGGCTCTTTTCACCCTCCCCAGGCTTCTATAAAGCCTCTGGAGCCTGGGGAAGGTGAAAAATGGCTTTAAAAAAGGCTGAACTCAGCTGGCCTGTGCACGCATGCATACTGGCCAGCTGACAGGGCAACACCTCGCATGCCCTTACAAATGGCTCCATGTGCCACCTGTGGCACGTGTGCCATAGGTATGCCATCCTGGCCCTATACCATTTCAGACAAATGGTTGCCCAATCTCTTCTTAAAAACACTTGCACTGTTGGAACAGTCCTAACTTTTGGAGGCAAGTTGTTCCGCTGATCAATTGTTCTGACAAGAGATATGATACTGGTGAGGGAGAGTGTACAGAGGGTGCCCAAGAGGTGCAGTGAGGATGAGGGAGAATGGTAAAGGTACAACACAGTTTAGTGCACAGACAGAAGGGTATGTTAGGGTGTGGCACAGGTCAAGGGGGAAGTCCAAAAATTCAGACCAGGGAGGGTGTGAAAGTGGCCAACATACCATGAGTGCAATGGACTGGGGGAGAATGCACAGTTGAGGAAGACTTTCCAAGCATCTTGCAACCTTTCCTGTTGACTTTCTACCTGCAATCTTCCCACAAACAAAATCTGTGGAAGATGTCAAGAAGTTGGAAATCACTTCCACTGCCTCTGCTTTTTTCCCCACCCTTGGTCACTTGGTTGATCTATTAATTTTGTTTATTTATTAATCTAATCTGTACAGCCACCCATCTCTCCCAAGGATGACTATGGGCAGTGCACAACAGTAAATAATAGTCCAATATAAAATAGATATAAATCTAAAATGCCACAATAATAAATAACCATAAAAACAAAAACACTAACTCTAGGAAAAGAGGGATAAAAATGCCCCCCTCAGCAATGGAGCCATTGAGACAAAACTCTGGTTCTCTGGAAGCCCCAGGCTTGGTAGCATGACCAGATCTTCAGGGCCTTTTGAAAAATGAAAAAGGGTGGGGCCAATCTAATTTGGGGGTGGGGGAGAGAAGGATATTCTGTAAGGTGGCACCACAGTAGAGAAGGCACAACTCCTGCCACCAACATGTAAGTTCTTAGAGAATGGTAACCTTAACATGACTTCTCTGTGAAATTCAATGGGATGGGCTGATGTAACTGGGGAGAGACAATTCCTCCAATAACTGAATCCCATGCCATGAAGTGCTTTGAAGATTAAAACTAGCACCTTGAATTTGGCCTGGAAGCAAACTAAATGCCAATGCAACTCACAGAGCAGAGGTGTTTATTTATCTGTTTAGATACCAAACACTTCTGCTCAAATCAGATCTGATTTCAGTTTAGGCACCATATTTTTCAGAGTATAAAACACACCTTTTTCCCTCAAAAAAGAGGCTGAAAATCTGGGTACGTCTTATACACTGAATAGAGCATTTTTTTGCCTCATGAAACCCCTCTCCCTCCACCAAAATGGCTGTGCATTGCTTGTAGGAGACTTTCAGAGAGCTCCTGGGGGCTGGGGAAGCAGAAATGAGTGAAAAACAGACCTCCAGGAGTACTTTATAAGCCTCTTAAAGGCTATGCATGCAATTTTTTTGACAAAAATGGGTCTGTTTTCATGAAAAACGGGCCGTTTTTTGCTCATTTTGGGGGGGGGGGCAGGAGCGCTCTGCAAGTCCCCTAAAGGCCATTCATGCCTTTGGGGGGGGGGGAACGGGCCCATTTTTGCTAAAAGTGGGCCATTTTTGAGAGGTCTGCCGAATGCAAAAACTATTTTTTTTAATTTACCTCTTGAAAACCTTGGTACATCTTATACTCCAGTGCGTCTTATACTCCGAAAAAGTGAATATCTCTGAAATGATTACAAAATCAAAACAATGACCGCCTCCTGCCAATTACCTCCCTTCGACCTATTAGATCGCACAGATTAGGCCTCCTCCGAGTTCCATCCGCCAGTCAGTGCCGACTGGCGACTACACGGAGGAGAGCCTTCTCAGTAGCAGCTCCGACCCTTTGGAACGATCTCCCCGTGGAGATTCGCACCCTCACCACCGTCCAGACCTTCCGCACAGCCCTTAAGATCTGGCTATCCCGTCAGGCCTGGGGATAAAAATTCTAATCCGCCCCACCTGAATGTTGAATGAAAGTTGCGTTTTATTGTTTTAATTTTTTTTACTCATGTATTGTCTTATGTTTTGTCTTGCACTCCCCCTCCTGTGAATTGTAAGCCGCCCTGAGTCCCCTCAGGGAAAAGGGCGGCCTATAAATACTAAATAAAATCTAAAAAAAATAAAATCTAAAAACAGATCAGAGGTTGCATAGTTAATTTCCAAAAGTCTGGTGTGCATCCCAAAGAAGCAGATACATACTGTATGAGATTAGATGAGATGCATGAACTAAAGGTCTTTCAGTTCCCAATAAATTCAAGAGACCCCTGTCATCAGATTTAAGACTTGAGAACTTAATCCATAATTATGTCTTATTTGACTGGATTGCCTGAGAAGATGTTATATTTCTTATTGCATGAACATATGGTTTCAGCCATAAAGGTGTCTGTGACACAATTTGTAAGCAAACATAATTGAATCTGTAATACTTCAGTAATTACTTGCTGGTTACAAAATGTTATTTCCTGGGCAAAGCAATTGTTGCACATCAAAACACAGTAACTTAATCTATTTCAATCTTAGTTTTGAGTCTGGGAATTCCTTAGTTATATTGATTGACGACTCATGTCAGTAGAGGGAATGCAATTTTATTAATTGCCCATGATTTCCTACTGCTTGCAATACCACAAAAAACAAACAAATAAACAAACAAAATCATATCGTTTCCTTTAGCATTATCGTACCTTCTAGGAAGACTAATTGCAGAAGCCTGGGATAGATTTCTCTGGACATGAATTCTTCTTGGTGTGAGAAGCGATATAAACATAAGTACTGTACATCTATATGGCTGTACTTTGCCCATGTAGTAATAAAACTGTCATTCTGATCTAATGCTTAGGTAGGCTATTTGAATCCTGCTTCTGCCCTTGCTCTAGGACAGGGGTCCCCAATTTTTTGGAACTCAGGGACCGCTTAATTCATAATTTAAATCCCACAGACCACTAATATGATCTGCCTAATGATTGGCTGGGTGGGCATGGCTAGGTAGTCATTGACTGGGTGGGCCTGGCCAACTTGATGTCACTCATGTCTAGGGGCACCTTGTTGGCCTCTATTTGCCCCTCCCCTCCCAGACCCTCCTTGCCTGCCTGCTCGGGCACCTTAGGTCCCAATAGGAAGCAGTTGTTGGAGATAAGCAGCCACCAAGAGAAAGAGTTGGCAAAATAGCAGGCTCAGTTCAAATTGGATCTGACTGAGAAGGAGGCTCAGCAGAAGCACCTCACTGAGCATAGGCTTTCCAAGCAGAGGGAAAACCTGCGGGAGTGCAAGGCCAGGTACCGGCCCCTGGAGGCTCAGTGGGCTGAGATGGTCAGCCAGTTCCAGGACATGATGCAGTCCCACTGGAACAAGGCCCTCCGGCTCTTTGCCACCAGCGGTGCTTTCCTTCAGCCTTCACTCAAAGCCCAGCACAAGGAGGCTGAAGTAGACCTGAAGTTGGAATTTCTGCCCTACTCCAACCTGCATAAAAATATCCTGAAGGAGGAGACTCTCTGCAGCAACACAAATGTTCATTGCACGTATCCGGCCCAGGGGCTGTAGTTTGAGGACCCCTGATTTAGTGTAATATAAAAAATGCAAATAATTTTTCTGTGAACCAGAAAAATTTTCTCGTGGACCATCAAGGGTCCACGCACCACCAGTTGCACCAGTCCCCTGCTCTTAGGAGACCTTGGGAGCCACCAGGTAGAGAAAAAAAAAGCAGACCATTAGGGGCTGGTCACCAAAAGAATGCAATGCTGTTGTTAAAAGCAGTGAGTCTATTTCCACCAGCCAAATTTCAAACCTTGCTTCCAAATTCAAAAGGAAAATATATGAGAAAGAATGTTTGAGTTATCCTGGGGTTTAATCATGGGAAATGTGTTCCCATACAGCTGAGGCAGTTGAAGAGGAATGGAGATTCTTTGCTTTATGTATTACTGAGACATGGCTGGGCACGGAGGGAGGAGTCCCCCTCGTAGAGATGTGCCCAGACGGGTTTCAGGTGCTTCATCAGCCGAGAGCCCAGGGAAGGGGTGGCGGTGTGGCTATTGTAGTCCGGGAGTCTTTAGCTCCTCGTAGGATCCCTGCTCCGGAGCTTGTCGGGTGTGAGTCCCTGCTGTTGAAGCTGGACCTCAAGGGTCAAGTGGGTCTGCTGCTAACGTACCTGCCTCCCAACTGCATTGCAGCAGCCCTCCCCTCGCTCCTCGAGTCAGTAGCCGAGCTGGCAGTTGAGTTCCCTAGGCTTATGGTTCTGGGGGACTTCAACTTGCCTTCGCTCGGTGAATGCTCTGACGGAGCGCAGGAGTTCATGGCTTCCATGACAGCCATGGGCTTGACCCAGGTAATTCGAGGCCCAACCCATTCAGCGGGTCACACACTCGACCTCGTATTCCTCTCGGAGCAGTGGAGTTACGATCTTGGTCTGAGGGGTAGTGAGACCATACCCCTGTCGTAGTCAGACCACTGCCTACTGAGGCTAGACTTCCGGAGGCCAAACCCCCACCGTAGGGAGGAGGAACCGACCAGGTGGTTCCGCCCCAGGCGACTTATGGACCCTGTAAGGTTCCAGACGGAGCTTGGGATTATTCCTGATACCCTCGCCCACAGTTCGGCGGAGACTCTTGCTGCTGCCTGGCACTCTGCAGCGTCAGAGTCTCTGGACCGGATTGCGCCACTACGGCCCCTCCGGGTCAGCGGCTCCCGGAGGCCTCCTTGGTTCACCGAGGAGCTCCGGGAGATAAAGCACCGGAGGAGACGCCTAGAGCACCAGTGGGGATCCGATAGGTCCGAACCGAACCGGGCACTTTTGACAGCATGCACCAAGGAATACATCCGGGCATTACGAACAGCTAAAAGAACACACATTGCCACCTTGGTAGTGTCCGCCGAGTCCCGCCCAGCCGCCCTGTTTAGGATAACCCGCTCCCTCCTAAATAGGAGGGAGACGGGGGACCCCTTACAGGGTAGGGCTGAGGAGTATGTTCAATTCTTGGCGGACAAAGTTGCTCGGTTTCGGTCGGACCTGGACTCCACTCCCGCAGATCCAGCCGAGACACAAGGGAATGACTTGGCAGACCATCTCTGGGTTGAGTTTCAGGATGTTGCCTCTGGGGATGTGGACAAGGCTATGCGAGCTGTGAGTGCCTCCACCTGCATACTGGACCTGTGTCCCTCCTGGCTGGTTGCCAACAGCAGTGAGGTGACACGGGGCTGGATCCAGGTGGTTGTTACCGCCTCTCTTCGGGAGGGGCACTTCCCCACCGCGCTCAAGGCGGCGGTGGTGAGGCCGCTCCTGAAGAAACCGTCCTTGGATCCAGGCGTTCTTAATAACTACCGTCCAGTCTCCAACCTCCCCTTCATGGGGAAGGTTGTTGAGAAGGTGGTGGCCTTCCAGCTTCAGCGTACCTTGGAGGAAGCTAACTACCTTGACCCCTTCCAGTCCGGCTTCAGGCCCGGTTACAGCACAGAGACCGCTTTGGTCGCATTGACCGATGATCTCTGGAGAGCCAGAGATGGAGGCCATGCGTCCATCCTGGTTCTCCTTGACCTCTCAGCGGCTTTCGATACCATCGACCATGGTATCCTTCTGCGACGACTGCGGGAGGTGGGGGTGGGCGGCACTGTTCTGCAGTGGTTCTCCTCCTACCTCTCGGACAGGTCGCAGTCAGTGTTGGTGGGGGGGCAAAGATCGTCCCCAAGGCCCCTAACTTATGGGGTGCCGCAGGGTTCGGTCTTATCCCCCCTACTATTTAACATATACATGAAACCGCTGGGCGAGATCATTCGGAGGCACGGGATAAAATACCATCAATACGCGGACGATACACAGTTGTATCTGTCCGCCCCGTGCCAACTCAATGAAGCGGTGGACGTGATGAACCGGGGTCTTGAGGCTGTTAAAGACTGGATGAGAGCTAACAAACTAGTACTCAACCCGGACAAGACCGAGTGGCTGTTGTGTTTTCCTCCCAACAATTTGGCCGATGTTCCATCACTCAGGCTGGGGGGGTCAAAATTTATACCCCTCAGACAGGGTCCGCAACTTGGGAGTCCTCCTGGACCCACAGCTGAGTTTCGACCATCACTTGTCAGCTGTGACCAGGGGGGCATTTGCCCAGGTTCGCCTGGTGCGCCAGTTGCGGCCCTACCTGAACCGGGAGGCCCTCACAACAGTCACTCGAGCCCTTGTGATCTCTAGGCTGGAATACTGCAATGTGCTCTACATGGGGCTGCCCTTGAAGAGCATCCGACGACTACAGCTAGTCCAGAACGCAGCCGCGTGAATGATCGTGGGCGCACCACGGTTCGCCCACATAACACCGATCCTCCGTGAGCTGCGCTGGCTACCTGTTGGTCTCCGGGTGCACTTCAAGGTCCTACTTACCATTCATAAAGTGCTCCATGGTAGTGGATCTGGCTATTTGAGAGACCGCCTTCTGCCAATTACCTCCCTCCGTCCCATCAGATCGCATAGAGTAGGCCTCCTCCGAATTCCATCCGCCAGTCAGTGCCGACTGGCGACTACGCGGAGGAGAGCCTTCTCAGTTGCAGCTCCGACGCTATGGAACAATCTCCCTGTGGAGATCCGCACCCTCACCACCGTCCAGGCCTTCCGCACAGCCCTTAAGATCTGGCTATCCCGTCAGGCCTGGGGATAAGACTTTACTCTCGCCCCTCCCGAATGCTGAATGAATGTTGTGTTTTTACCGTTAATTATTTTACTCACATTTTCTTTTTGTGTTTTGTTCTGCACTCCCCTCCCTTATTATTGTAAGCCGCCCTGAGTCCCCTCAGGGAAAAGGGCGGCCTATAAATGTTTAATAAAACTAAAAAACTAAAAACTAAAAATGCAGCATAAAAACCTCAGTCCAACAGCTGAAAATACAATGAAAGATAAAATAACATGTATTTAAATTGATTCCCCTGCAAGTTTGAACAAATTTATTAGGATAGATAATATCTTCATTTTTAAGCTCTATATTGCAAGTTTTTATCTGTTATTATTTGTTGTAATTACTGATCATTAGACTATGCCTAATATCATTTTGTGAGATAACTATCAGCCCTCCAAAACTGAAGATTTATTTTTCATCTGTACAGTATTTTTAATTGTATTACTCTGCTAGGCACTCCCATGTTTTGAGATGTACAGGCTATAATATAATCATTTATACTTGAATAATAATTCCAGGTTATATTATGACAAGCCTCCTCCATAAAGCCTCTTCTAGTAAGAAAGTAGACATTTGTGGCTTTGTTAAGAGGCCAAAACTGCTTTCTTCATTGGCCTGATTAAAAACACAGGGATTTTTTTTTGAGAGCTGTTTTGGTTATTCCACATAATCTTTATGTTTTTTGGTGCGCTAATCCGAAAATGATCTCCATTTTGTCATAGGACATCACATTTCCTGTCAATTTAGGTAACTATGTTAAATAAGGCAATACCTCAAAATAAATATAAATAGACTTATAAAATTAAAGTTTTATTACAATATTTTCATGAAAATCCTTTTTTGAACTGAAATGAGCTCACCTACGCACACTAAACTCGATTTTTCTTCCTTGTGAGGCTCCTCTTGGTGCATTCACACTTGTGAGTAGCATCTGGAATGTCTCTCTGAAGCATCCAACAGTAGTCTGCCATCATTGTAATGCTCCATTTTCCCTGGTATCTCCTTTCCATCTCTTTAATGTCTTGGTGGAATCGTTCACCTTGTTCCTCACTCACAGCTCCCAAATTTTCAGGAAAGTAGTCAAGGTGGGACTGGAAGAAATACACTTTCAAACTTATCATTCAAACTAAAGCTTGAAATGCTTTCAGCATTCTTCCGATGATCTTTTTGTAGTGAGGATCATTGTTATTGCCTAAAAATTTCTGTACGACTTCTTTAAATGCAATCCACCCTTCTTTTTGAGGATCCGTCATGGTATTGACAAACTCTTGATCAACTATAAGCCTTCTAATGTCTTGTCCGACAAACACACCTTCCTTCAATTTTGCCTCCGACAGGCATGGAAACTTGGTGACCAAGTATTTGAAGCATTCTCCATCTCTTGGAAGTGATTTTACAAATTGCTTCATCAATCCCAATTTTATGTGGAGAGGTGGTAGAAGAACTTTATGGGAAGGTACCAAAGTTTCTCAGAGGACATTTTTTTCACCAACTGTTAGCACCCTCGGCTGCCAACTCTTCTTGGTCCAGTGATTTTGTCAGTCTCAACTGACCCATAGACACAGAAAACAAGGGTATTTGGTATACCCAGCTTGTTGCCTGAGCAGCATGCACAAGACCGTCAAGTCCCCACACACTTGCCAACCATGGTCTTCATATTTAAGTTTACGAAGAACCAATTCCAAGTTCTCGTAGGTTTCTTTCAAGTGTATGGAATGATCTACAGGTATGGAAGCGTAAAAACTGTTGTGGAGTAAAACTGCTTTGAGACTTCTTTTTGAAGAATCTATAAAAATACCCCATTGCTCTGAATCATATTGGATTTTAAATTGACCCATCAGACCTTCAACATCGATGCAATAAACCAACTTGTCTTCCTGGGCGAAGTAAGGAACGAACTCCTTTTCATGATGTCTGAAACATGAATATATCTGTGCCACGGGGGATGGGATGAATTGCTGAGTGAAGATTGGGGTATGAATTGGAATGCTTCCATTTGGAATTAAACCCTTTCACATCGCATGTAACTATGGTTCTTTTGCTCTCGCCCTATCATAGGAATCCCATAACGGAAAGATTTTTTCTTACCCTTGAACCAGTTTCATAGGTCCTCAACACACCGTTTGCACACTTTATGAGACGCCCAAACTTTATCTTGATCTCCAATTTTTAGTCCAAAGTATGCAAAGTATACTTTTTTCACAAAGTCTGTAATATTCTGCTGTTGCTTCAACACTGTATATTCACCACAGATAAAACAGAAAGTAGCAGCAATAGCAATAGCAGTTAGACTTATATACCGCTTCATAGGGCTTTCAGCCCTCTCTAAGCGGTTTACAGAGTCAGCATATTGCCCCCAACAATCCGGGTCCTCATTTTACCCACCTCGGAAGGATGGAAGGCTGAGTCAACCTTGAGCCGGTGAGATTTGAACAGCCGAACTGCTGAACTGCAGTCAGCTGAAGTAGCCTGCAGTGCTGCATTTAACCACTGCGCCACCTCGGCTCTTTTTGACATTTTGACAGACCAGAAAGTGTCTGGTGAATTAATACACTTTTGCGGAGCCATAACATAATGGTTGAAGAATGACGAGCTAACATGAATTGCGATGAAAAAGTGTGAACAGCCTAGAACCAAGAACCTGATGATGATTTGTGCACAAGTGTGGCATGCAGGAGAGAGCAGCTCTGTGTCTATACATGAGACATTAGAAGCACAGACTTAAAACTTGCTTAGCTTATGTATGTATTGCTGACCATCAGATTTACAGTGCTATTTTTTTTTTTTACATAACTCGGACAAACCCTTTAAGATTTTTTGGCATTTTATATATTAAATGCACTTGTGTGAATTAATTAATAGTAAATTTGGATATTAAATTTGGTTAAAAACTCATAATATAAAAAAAATACCAAAATTAAAAACAAATTGATAAATTTGAAGACAGTTTTGCATGTTGTGGAAAATCATGACGTCTAGGAGTTTTTTCAATATTTTATTTGTTTTCAGCACATCAAAATACATGGAAATTAGATGAAAATAATCAAACAGCTTTTTAGTCGCAGACCTGTGAAAGCGACTGAATAGTTTAGGGCCGTGAAGTGATAACAGCTTTGAAAATATGGTGCAAAGTAGTGGATTGGAGGGGGTGACTATACCTTAGTTGCTTTCAGGCCTATGCCCCCACAAATGACTGGATGTGAAACCTATTAGTTTTTCTCTGGAGCTCATTTGAGTTTGTTGCTCCTGTGCCATCCTCCGTGCTGCATGCAATCCCCTTGCCTGAACTCTTTGACTCTGGTTGTGGTGATGGCGGAATTCCCCAGTTTATGGTATTTAGGGAATTTAATTTGCCTAATCTGAAGTAATGTATTGAATGGAATTAAACTTCAGTTATAGGCCACATGTTTCACTTGTACAGTGTCTCATGTTCTAATTGTCAACATTTCCTTAACCCTAATTTTGCTTGAAACTTGCTTTCTGCTGCCTGTCAACATAGCTACAGCTGAACTAAACAGACAAAAGTATGAATTGCCTTAAAGCAGTTTCCTGGATGGTGCCATTTCTTTCTGCAGCTTGTCACCACTTGGGTTTACACATTGCACTGAGTCATATTTATTACAACTATGGTTTGTGAAATAAACCAAAATTGACATGACATGATATGTTAAGCCATCCACTGTGGTTTATATATCACAGTAGCAAGGCGCAAATGGCACATTAAGCCAAAATAAGTTTGTATCATGCCTTAAAACAATAGACAGATCTAGCCAAAGTGTCTCCTATGAATTTCTGCAGAGGATTAGTGACATCATCACACACATTGCATAATTCACCTCATTTGTGCAATGATGTCACTTATATAATGTCATCACTGCTTATATTGGAAATCTATGCCCATTCCACAATATGGATTGTTGTTTGTGAGAGAAGCAGGGAAACATACATCTGATCTATCCAAGCCTTCATACTCTTTTATTTATTTCTTCTTCTTTAATTTTAGTGATATATCACACTATTAACATAATTATATGAATCAGTATATTGTATTAGCTTAATGTTATAGAATATAAATCAAACCAGTGTAGTTAAAGAGTTGACTAATTTAATAGATAGCGAGTTTCCCCGCTCCACCAAAAAGGGAATTTTGTCAAGAGATATTGTATAAATGATTCTTTGTATATAAATTAAATTGTTATTGTAGATTAAAAATCCACAGAAAGTATTTCCCGAAAAGTTTACTTTAAAAAACAAACCAAGCCAAATTATGCTTTGTGTCTTCTGGGATGGCTTACAAGCTCCCTTTTGTCCCATGGAATTTCTTCAGTGGAAGAAATAGTTTATGTACCATGTTTTGCATCACAGAATGATAGACACATGAAAGGAAATCAGTGGTTTTGACATGCTGTTTCTCTTACGTAAGATTTGTTATTGTGAAGACTCTGTTCCGTGTGGCTATGGAGCCTTCATGCTGGAAGGATGTAAGCAAATCCCAGCCAGTTTAGACACTTTTTCTTTCTATCTATTAGACCGAATCAAAGCTTTGTCAATATTGGCAACTATTGACAATCTTTATCTATTGACTGTCTCTTTAACATTGGCTAGTACAAATTAGTATCTCTAGATATAATGAAGTATTTGAAAAGAGCAATGAGCACTTGCTTTTCATAGATGTAAGAGGAAAATAAAAGAGTGTGCTTTAGAATGACTGGGTTTGGAGATCAAAAGATTTCATTCTTTAAAAGGATTTGTTATATTCCAGACTTAAACTTTAAGGAACCAAATAAGAGAAGTAAAGCAGCCATGAAAAATGGACATAGTATAGATAAGAATTCCCTAAAAGAATATTTTTCTACTGGAGTAATCAGTTATTTTTGAGTGTTCAAACACAACTCTTATAATCTGGACAGAACTCATATTGTATGCATTTGGGTGTGTGCTTAATGTAATCATTAATATAGAAATAAACTGAAATTATAAATCTCTTTAAAATATTTCATGTTGTTTGGGTAGCCATGTTCTCTTCCTTTTATAAAAACTGAATGACCCTATGTGAATAATATCCAAAAGTTAATGAATAATTATTTTTATTTAGATATTCAATTTATGGTTGAGGTTAAACAAATATTTTAATGTTTTTGTAATTTATTATATTTTAGGTGCTACTGCTTCTTTATGGACAATGACAGCAAAAGCAACCATCACCACCACCACCACCATCCCAAAAAGACCATCCCCAAAACACCCAGTATTAAATATGTCTATTCAAAATATTCCATGAAGCTCAGTTGGATTTTCCTTGAGATTTAGGACCTCATATATACTTTCAATATTACTGATGTCTTCAGTACTTTTAATTAATATATTGATTTGATGGATATGTGAAGTGGGTTGTAGAGGAATATTTTTAAATGCTGTAGTAAAACTGGTATGGAAATGCATTGCTATACAACTCTACAGAGCTGAGATTTTCATTTTTCAAGAAGTTTTTCTACAAAGTAAAATTTGCTTTACCAAAGGCAGTCTGCACATCTGCTTCTGCTTACTGACAATTTTGCACAGCATTTCCCCCCTAATCCTGTCTTTCCTCTGTGTCTTCTAAAAATGTGTTTCAATGTATTGGGGGATGTAGTTGTCCATGGGGGGTTGGGAGCCCTGGACAGGCAATTGATGGAATGAGAGTTGTGACATTGTGATGCAAATCACATGACCAACATATCTGTATCTGACATTGTGACACATATTTCATACTTTTTTCATAATTATTGCAATTTGTATGCTACTTTTATGTGGGCAGACTTTTTGAAAAAATATATTTTTGGAAGTTTTAAAATGCATTTCATGTAAGATTTTCTTCCTATTTCTATCAGTGGAATTCATTACTAGATCAAAATTTCCTGTTGCTTATGTAGAGAGAAATATGTAATCTTTTCTGTCCTGTTTAATATGACTGACATGTTCAAATACTTTGAAGTAACCCACAATCCACTGTTTGTATTAGTATGATTCAGATGTTTGAAAGAAAAGATGACATTTACACAGCTAGTAAGTGAGTTGTACTCATAAAGCAATACAATTCCATGCAATTATGAAATACAAGAAGAAAACATCCTCTATTAATCTTTCCTGTTTCTCATAAATTGATTTTATTTGTCAATAATCCTAACCAGAGAAATGCTAACATGTTCTCTCGCTGTGTCTCATTTCAAAAGGTTTTTTATGTTAGTTTGCAAATTTCAGTTATAATAGTTCATTGAACATGAAGTTAAAAAACCCTTAGTAATGTGGAGAAATTATTTCTAAAAAGAAAAAAAAAGAAAAAAGTGTTTTCTCATTGCACATAGAGAGATAAACATAAATTATTACTGCAAAGCATCATCATTGGTTTGTCTCTTGCTCCACAATGGATTTTCAGGGTAAATAACCAATTTACTTAAATAACACTTGAGTTCACATGTATGCTCATTTCAGAGGATGGTTGGAAAGAGATGATCTGGGCCTCCAGCTTGGATATTCATCATTATGTCTTCCTTCTTGATATTTTGTCAGCTTCTTTGTTTGATTGCTTTTTTGACCAATCAAGATTTTGGGTTTAACCAACAAATCAGAAAGTAGCTGATGGCTAAAATTATTTTCCTAAAAATCCTTGGTTGAATTATAAAATCATGGTCTGGTTTTGCATAAATGAGATTAGATGGGAGACATTAAGAAAAACTGAGTCTGTTCAATATGGTATGTTGCAGTGGTGGGATTCAATTTTTTTTACTACCGGTTCAGTGGGCATGGCTTGGTAGGCATTGCATGGCTTGGTGGGCATGGCAGGGAGAGGAAACTGTAAAATCTCCATTCCCTTCCCACTCCAGGGGAAGTTTACTGCAAAATCCTCATTTCCTCCCCGTCAGCTGGGACTCGGGAGGCAAGAATAGATGGGGGTGGGGCCAGTCAGAGGTGGTATTTACCAGTTCTCTGAACTACTCAGAATTTCCTCTACCAGTTCTCCAGAACTGGTCAGAACCTGCTGAATGCCACCTTTGGTATGTTATGCCATTCTTAACTATTTGTCATATTGTTGGTTTTTAATAGAGTTTCTATTTATTATTTATTTCTACAAAAATGATCTCAATAATTTTGTGAAATACAGGTAGTCCACCCTTAATGGTGCTAATTTGGACTGGAAATTCAATTGTTAAGTGACATGGTCATAAGAAAAAACATCCATGTGACTGCGCTGCTTAATGAAGGCAGATCCAGCAGTCTTGGTTGTCATTGTTAAATGAAGATGATGCATGTCATTAAGTAAACAATTTTGAGTTAAAAATGTTGTGTGGTACATGTATACACACACACAAACACATGTTGGGCAGCCAATATATTTAAGTAAAGAGATAATGATAATTAAGGAGTCAGTAACATCAGAAACTGTGCAAAGATCAATGGCATAATGGAAGACATAGTTGCTAATCAACAGTGACTGAGAGAGGTTAACATGGAAAGAGGAATCTTTCAGGGAAATTCACTATCACCACTGTTTGTCATTCCATTACTTCCTGAACCAGGAACAAGTCAGGTCATGACTATCAAATATCAAAAACATCTGTCAGGCTATCCTACCTCTTTTACATGAAAAAACTAAAATCATATAGAAAAACCCCATGTGTGATAGAATTGCTGTTCAACACTGTTCATACATAAAGCCAAGATATTGCAATGGAGTGTGGACTGGATAAATGTGCCATCTTCGCCATCAATAGGGGGAAAATAGTGAAAACTGAAGGAATCAATATGTCATATGGAAATAACATCAAGCGATTGGATGGACAAGATTACTACAAATATTTGGGTATTCTTCTGACAACAAGCACACTGAAGTCAAGAAAGGCAGTTAATGTTTCGTGAGAGTGAAGAAGATCTTAAAGTGCAAACTTAGTGGTGGATTTACCATCAACAACTGGGAAATTCCAGTCATTAAATACACAGGTGGATTAGTGAATTAGATTCAAGCTGAAATAAAAGACCAGAAAAATAATGACAATGAATCATACTTTTCATCCATGCAGCAATATTGTCAGACTCTATTTACCAAGGAGCATCGGTGGGTGAGGAATGTTTCAGGTAGATCAGATAAATGAAGAAGAAAACAGGGCATTAGAAGAATTTCTGAAGGACAGTAAAACTAGTACACTATAGAGCCTTACTGAATATCAGAAAGACCAAATTATCCTATAAGAAAGACTGAATAAAGAACAGAAAAGAGGCATGGCAAAGGAAAAAACCTTGCAGACAAAGCAGATAACAAGAAGACCCATCAAAGGCTAAGAGCAGAAAAGTTGAAGAAAGAGACAGAGGAACATCTGGCTGAAGAAAATCAAATAATATAAATATCTGCAAAGAGAACTACTGTGGTAAATGTGAATTATTATGTATTATAATTACAGACTGCTTGGTGAATTCTTGGAGAACAATATATGCAAACATCGGTATCATGAAATACCATGAGATAATAGTATTCTAAGCTTAATAAACAAAATGCTTAAATCCATTTTACTGTAGAGCTTTGCTGGTTGGGTGATCTGTCTAATCAATGGTAATGAATATTGGCAGCAAGTCATGGAAATATGATTAGTTTAAGTGCTAAAAATCTTATCCAGACAGCTAAATATCTACTGATAGAAGACTCAAATAATAAATTGCTATTGCTTGTAATGCACCATGGCCAATTAGTAATATTTCACCAACTTCCATATTAAATCTTTGAGCCATTCCCAAATATGCAATCTCCAATCAACTGCATCACCAGATGAACCCCATTGGGATTGACAAAATTGCCATCAGTCAATTTCAAAAGTTAGCTTTACTTGGAACGTTTATAATGATTCTCAATCATCCAGGTCATGGTTGTCCCAAAGATGCTTTTTCCAGAGGCAACTGGACTTTCTGGTTTTTCTTTGAAGATATTTCACTTCTCATCCAAGAAGCAGTTTCAGCTTTACTTGGAACAGCTTACATCCTGCAATGATACCTTTAATACTATTAAGTAACATCTGCCTATCCTAGGTCCTTGGGAAGGACTCAATAAATAGACAAAATTGCCAAATCCAGTCTAAACATCTGGCTGACTGTGCAACCAAGCATAATATATAATACAGACAAATCCCCAATAATCATTAAGGCACTTCCAAATGACCTTTGTTTCCCTCATCAGGCTTCTCCTGCCTCTTCCAACCAAAAGTTTTTCAGATAATGATTGAAGAGGATTGTTCTCTGTTAAAGTTACATTTATCATAAGAATTAGAAAAGTAATTTGAAAAAAATAACCTAATGACTGCCAAGTGTAAAATGCGAACCATATTAATTGTAGAATCAAGATTCAAATGTTCTTTTTCTCCTATTGCCCAGTTTAATAGACTGAAAGCTTATTGCTTTTTAATTGTGTGTCGAAGTGTGATTGGATACACAATTCCTTATGTATCCAATCACACTTGGTCAATAAATTATCCTATCCTACCCTACCCTATCCCATCCCATCCCATCCCATCCCATCCCATCCCATCCCATCCCATCCCATCCTAGGTGGGATAAGCATCCTAGGTGGGAATAGCTATTGCTATTGCTATTGCTATAGTTCACATATCTGCATCATTATTGTCATGGACCAGCCTGGTCTTAGAACAGTAACTACTAATCAAGTCAGATTTAGCCCTCACAATCCTATTATACAACTCTTAATTAACTCAAGGTCTTTATTGTCTTATACAATTTTGCTTATCTGATCTTGTTATTATTCTTCTCATTTAGACAGCCTGCTCTGAATATACTGTATATGTGGTATCATCTGAATCCAATTCTTTCAGGTTAGAGCCCATCTTTTCAATATTTTATCTCCTTTTACCATTTAAACTCGTAATCAAGAGTCAAATAATCTTATCACCATTTTTCCATGGTTGTCATTTTTTAAAAATCCCCTGCTTTCTAGTATTTTTCCAATTGTATGGATTTACTAAGATGTACTCAGCAAACCATTGTGCATGATAATTGCTTCTTGGGGGCTTCTTGGAGGCTAGTCTAAGCAAATGTTGGTATCACGAAATACCATTAGATAATAATATTCTATTATTAATATTACCAATACTTTGTATCCAACTTGCTGTAGAGTTTTTCTGGCTGGATGATCTCAGTAATCCATGGGCTTGAAGTTTGGCAGCAGGTCCTGGAAATATGATGTGTCTATGTGCTGAAAATCTTATCCAGGCAACTGAATCTCTGAGTGGAAGACTCAAATAATAAATTGCTACTGTTTATAATGCAGTCAGGCTAATTTGGCAGCACTTCAGCAACTTTCAGACAAGATCTTTGAGTCAGTCTACTTCAACAGGTAGATTAATTTTATTTTCACTCAGCTGAACTCCAAAACAAATGTCCTGACGGTGTATTTTAGCTGGGAAACAAGTTCCGTTGAACTTGGAAACAGGCCATTATCCATTGGAAATACTGTTAATTTACCCATCTTCCAGCTCCTGAACTGGAACTCCTGAACAGAGGGTGACATTGATAATTCAAGCTTTAAACTTTAAACTTTAAACTTTAATGGTATTTGTATGCCACCCACTCCCTAGAGACTCTGGGCGGCTCACAGCAAATAAAACAACAATAAAAACATTTAAAACATTTAAAATTACAAAATTAAAATCAACACAGCATCCATTACATCAAATGGGGCTGGAATACTCAACAGCCCCAGGCCTGCCGGAACAGCCAGGTCTTAGTCGCTTTAGGGAAGGCCGGGAGGGTGGTGAGGGTCCGGATCTCAGCAGGAAGCTCGTTCCACAAGGCTGGTGCAGCTACAGAGAAGGCCCTCCCTCGGGGAGCCTCCAACCGGCATTGTCCGGTCGACGGCACCCGGAGGAGGCCCAACCTGTGTGATCTTATTGGTCGTTGGGAGGTAAATGGCAGGAGGCGGTCTCTCAGGTAGCCAGGTCCGATACCATGTAGGGCTTTAAAAGTAACGACTTTAAATAGTAATCACAGTCAAATGAAAATGGATATATGATGATGGGGATATGTATGAATATCTGAGTTAAAATGCTTGAGTTATGTTTGTTGACTGTGGAGAAGATGTACCAAAGTTTATTTGTGACCGACTGATATACTTTTTATAGTATGTAAAGAAAGATGTTGTGCCTGTTTTAAATTAAAAATTAAAATATTTTTTATTAAAAAAAAAAAAGTAACGACTAGCACCTTGAAGCGAGTCCAGAGACCGATAGGAAGCCAGTGCAGCTCGTGGAGGATAGGTGTAACCTGGGTGTACCTCGGTACACCCATTATCGCTCGCGCGGCTGCATTCTGGACCAGCTGTAGTCTTCGGACACTCTTCAGGGGCAGCCCCATGTAGAGCGTGTTACAGTAATCCAGTCTTGAGGTGACGAGGGTGTGACTGACCATTTGAAGTGCCTCCCGGTCCAGATAGGGCCGCAACTGGTGCACCAGGCGAACCTGGGCAAAGGTCCCCCTGGTCACAGCCGACAAATGGTGTTCTTTTTTTTTATTTTTTATTTTTTATTTTTATATATATATTTTATTATGTTTTCATTCTATACAATCACATATTCACTGTGCTTAATCAGGGCATATAACATTGAATAATAAACACGGCCCTCACTTATATAGAAAATGCCCTCTACAATACAAACCCAGTATACCACCTTGGCCCGCCATACACCCTCTTTCAACCCCCTCCAACTTTCATTCTTCCTTCTCACACACCCCTCTACGCCTACTTCCCCTCCCCTTCTTTCTAACCTTAACCCTATCACTCCCTCTCCATTCCCTCCCTCCCTTCTCCTCCTCCTCTCTCTCACCCTCTCCACCCTCCTTCTTCTTTCACTCGACTCTTTCCTTCGGTATCTATTACCTTCCAGTATATTCGGTTTGTTCTATTTTCGCACTAACATTGAAAAGCCACAGTATACAAATACAATCATGGAATTTAACACATATTGTATTTCCCCCCCTCCCCCCTCCCCCTAAATCCCCACCTCCCTTCCCTCCCCCCGACTTCCCAAAGACCATACGTGGTATAACTTTTGAACAATCACAGTCTAAAATATCTCTACATTGAACTCAGCTTCTTACTGTTACCCAAATTTTAAACAATTTGAATTATTACTGATACTAAGCATAAGCTATCTGGAGTTTCTTAGTCCCATATTTACTTTTTATGTAATCAATCCATTTTTTCCAGTCTCGTTTATATCTCTCGTTTGAATGTTCTTTGAGATATGCTGAGATTTTGGCCATTTCGGCTAAGTTCATAACTTTCAAAGTCCATTCTTGAATTGTAGGTAAATCTTTCTTCTTCCAATACTGCGCCACCAAGAGTCTTGCTGCCGTTATTAAATACAGAACCAAATTAGTCTCTGCTGCTGTAAAATCAATACATATACCCAGTAAAAACAACTGGGGGGTAAATTTTATCCTTCTTTTAAAGATGTTTTGCAGGATCCACCATATTTTTATCCAAAATGCCTTGACATTACGACATGTCCACCATATATGAAAATATGTAGCATCACAAGAACCACATCTCCAACATTTAGGTTGAACATTTGGATACATAGAGGCAAGCTTTTTAGGATCTAGGTGCCATCTATAAAACATCTTATAAAAATTTTCTCTCAAGTTTTGTGCTTGTGTAAATTTCACATTTCTTACCCAGATTCTTTCCCATGTTTCAAGCATTATTGGTTCCTCGATATTCTGAGCCCATTTTATCATACAATCCTTAATCAGTTCCGTTTCAGAATCCATCTGTACTAGTACATTATATATCCTCTTTATATGCATTGAGCTTTGATCTCTTATTTGTTTAAACAAATTATCCTCAACTTTTACAAAGCCAATTTTTTGATCTGTTTTCCACCTAGCCTGTAGTTGACCATACTGAAACCACGTTTGAACTACCTTCTCTTCTTTAAGTACCTCTAAAGATTTTAGTTCCATCACCCCTCTTTCTGAGATAAGAAGTTGTCTATAGGTGGTTCTATCGTGTTTTTGTTCTACATTCATATTTTCAATTGCATGTCTAGGAATTGCCCACATGGGCACTTTATCATTTAATTTATGTTGATATTTTTTCCAAACCCGCAATAAAGCATTTCTTAAGATGTGATTTTTAAATTTCTTATCCATTTTTTTTGTTAAATAACAGGTAAGCATGCCAACCATATAACAAGTCATATCCCTCGATATTCAAAATTCTGTCATTAGTTAGATGAATCCAATCACTAATTGCAGATAATGCCACTGCGTCATAGTATAATTTTAAATTAGGTAATTTCAATCCTCCTCTTTCACGTGCATCTTGCATTATTTTCATCTTTACCCTCAGCTTCTTTCCTGCCCACACAAATTTGTTGATACCCTTCTGCCATTCTAAAAGATTCGCATCTCTTTTAAGTATTGGTAACATTTGAAAAAGAAATAAAAATTTTGGTAAAATGTTCATTTTTACTGCCGCTATTCTACCCAGCAAGGACAAATGCAGTTTTTCCCACCTTTTCAACTCCAACTGTGTACTATGCCAAAGTGATTCATAATTATACTTGTATAATTTCCCATTTGAGATTAAAATATTAACTCCAAGATATTTAACTTTTTTAACTACCTCACATCTTAGCATCGCCCCCAGTTCTTCCTTCTGTTTGATAGTCATATTTATAGCTATTATTTTGGTTTTTCCTAGATTTATTTTAAATCCCGAGACTTGACCATATTGATTGATCGTATTCAATAATACCCTACTAGATTCCTGCGGTTGTTCCAATATTATAACCAGATCATCCGCAAATGCACGGACTCTATATTCTTGCTGTCTAATTTTAATCCCTTTTAGACCGCCCAGGCCCCGTATCTTATTCAACAGTATTTCCAAAGTTATAATAAACAATAATGGGGACAGAGGACAGCCCTGTCTTGTACCTTTTTCAATTTGAAAGGAGTCTGTCAGACTTCCATTGACAATGATCTGGGCTGTTTGCTGCTGATATATTGCACCAATTGACCGTAAAAAGCCATCTCCTATCTGCATTTTTTGCAATGTCTTCAGCAGGAATTGCCAATTAACTCGATCAAAGGCTTTCTCCGCATCCAAAAATATGAATGCGGATGGGATTTGATTGTTCTTTCCCAGGTATTCTAAAGCGTTGATAATTAATCTAACGTTGTCCTTCATCTGTCTGCCCTGTATAAAACCAGTTTGATCGGTATGTATCAGTTGTTGAATTACCCCCATTAGCCTATTTGCTAATATTTTAGTAAAAATTTTATAATCTACATTGAGTAATGAAATAGGTCTGTAATTTTTTGGTTGGGTAAGGTCTTGGTCTTCTTTGGGTATCAACGATATGAACGCAGTCTTCCACGAAGGAGGCACTTTCCCTCCTGATTGAATTTTATTGAATAGTTCTCTGAGGGGTTCTACCATTTCTAACTGTAGATTTTTATAATAAACAGCTGTTAAACCATCTGTGCCTGGTGCTTTCCCTAACTTTAATTGTTTAATTGCCTGCAAAATTTCCCCAGAGGTTATAGGTTGATTCAGCTTATGCCTATGTTCTTCTCTAACTAGGGGGATTTTCTCTTTATCTAGGTATTTGTCTATATCTCCGTCCTTAATTTTATCCCCTTTATACAACTCTGTAAAAAATTCCCGAAATACCTTTTGAATCTCTTCCTGTTGAAACACTTCCTTCCCTCTGTAACACAATTTGGATACATTTCAAGCTTTCCTTTTTTTTCTAATCTGATAAGCCAACCACCTACCGGGTTTATTTGCATTGCAGAAAGTATTATGTTTAGCATATAATAAACTAGTAGCTACCTGGTCAGAGATCAGCATATCAAACTGAGATTTTAATATAGCAATTGTTTCCCTAATCTTTGTATCTCCTGGATTCAATGTTAATTCTGACTCTTTCCCTTTAATTTCCTCTTCCAATTCTTTTCGTTTTTGCCCTTGTTTGTGTCTATGTATTTTGTTTATATTCATTAATACTCCTCTCATATACGCTTTGCTTGCATCCCATACATATTCCAAAGATGTACCCTTGTTCATATTGAGAACAAAATATTCCGATAGCAATTTTTTACAATCATTAACATACTTTTCATATCTAAATAAGTTTTCATTCAACCTCCAGGACCTTCTTGCCTGGGCTACCCTTCCCAATTCCATCCAGACTGGATTATGATCTGAAAGAACTCTCGCCATAATCTTTGTCTTCTTCACCCTGCAAAGTAAATCATTTGTAATTAGTATAAAATCAATCCTTGAAAGAGATTGATGTCTATTGGAAAAAAAGGTAAAGTCATATTCTTCTGCATGCCTCTCGCGCCAAGCGTCTCGCAATTCAAAGTCGTCCAGCATGTCAAAAAAGGGTTTGGGTAACTTAGCTCGAAATTTGGTGTTCGGGCGAGCTGTCTTCTTATCTCTTTTGGTGTCGATCACGCCATTCCAGTCACCCAATAATATACAAGACTCAAAGTCCCACTGTACTAATTTAGCATGGAGATTTCTATAAAATCCATCTTGTTGTTGATTAGGAGCATAAATTCCCAAAAGTAACGTCTTTTTCCCTTCTAAGATTAAATCTAATGCAATATATCTTCCAAAGGGATCTGCTTCAATTAGCTCAGCTTTAATGTCTTTTCTTAAATATACTACTATGCCATTTTTCTTTTCCATGGCTGAGGTCGCAAAATGTTGGCCCAGTTTGGGGTTAAACAAATATTTTTGATCGGTTGATTTGATATGAGTTTCTTGCAAGCAAATTATGTCATTCTTAAACTGTTTGAGATAATGAAATATTTTCTTTCTTTTCTGTGGAGAGTTCAGTCCGTTAACATTCCATGTCAAAATCTTAGTTGTCATTTTTGGTTGCCTGAAGCTTTTTTAGAGCCTCCCGCAAGGCCTGTCTCACCTTTGGTTTGGCTCCTCCCACAGCTTCTGAGCTTGTTGCAGTAGCTCCTTGATCAGTGGCCAACGATTGTTGAGATTGTTGCATAGTAGCTTGTTTATCCGTTTGTCTGGTGGTCTTACGGTTGGATCTTTTTTCCTTGACTCCTTGCCCTTCCGGAAGAGGGAGATGATACATTTTATCTGATGGTTGTGTGGTTTGCTGTTTATCTTGTTCGTCTCGTGGTTTTTCACCATATCCCGAAGGTTCAGGGTATCCCATCTTCAGAATCTTATGATAGAAATCACGAGCTTTCCATACAGAGCTGAGACGATATCTTTGTTTGTCCATTGTAACTATAATACCGAATGGGGCATCCCATCTGTACTGTATCTGACGCTTTCTGAGCTCTTCCACCAGAAAAGCATAATCTCTTCTGGCTCTTAGCATCTGAGGTGGTATTTCTTTCAAAACAATCAGGTCCTGTCCACCAATTTGAAGCTTAGTATTGTAAGACTCTTGTAATATCATATTTCTAGATTCTCTTGTAACAAAGTATATTACCACGTCTCGGGGAAGTTGTCTTTGTTTTGCCGCCCATGAGTTAACACGAAAAATCCTGTCAATCTGCCAATCAAAATTGGATCCCGGTTTTCCCACCAGACGGTCAAAAGCTTCAGAAAACATTTGCTTTAAGTTCTCCTGCTTTTCTTCACGCAGCCCCCTCACTCTTAATGCAAGCTCCATCTGCTTATACTGTATCATAATAATTTATTTTTCAGCATTATCAATTTTTTGTTCCACCACTTCAGTTTTGGATATCAGGTTAGTTTTAGCTTCATTGAGAGTTTCTAAATTATCTTCCATTCCAGAAATATATTCTGTTATCACATTTACAATTCCCATCATATTATCATTCATTTTAGTGACCCTGGTATCGAATTTGTCATATAGAACTTCCATCTCATTCCTTATTTCATCTTTGAAATCTTTAAGCATTTCTAGATTCTGTTCTCTGAATTCTTTAAACATTTCTAAGTTCTGTTCTCTGGATTCTTTGAACATTTCCAGAAAAAATTCTTTTGTTAGTACATCTCCACTAGGGGGCATAGATGGTGGGGGCTGCAACTTTGTACCAGGTATGGGAGACGTTTTCGGAGGTAATTTGACAGAGGTTGATTTGGATGCCATTATATTTTGGTTTTAATTATTTATTCTAAATTACTAATCCACTGTGCTATGTGGAGAAAAAGAAATTCCTCCCCCCCCTTTTTTTCCTTCTTCTTTTTTTTTTCAAGGGGTTTTACGGAGGATTTCAAAAGAGAAAGTCCGTTTGGAATGTTTGGAATGTCTCTGTATCAACAACAAAGAGTCTTGAAAGCTTTAAGGGAGTAGCTCTAATTAAATTATAAGAGATTGTTTCTTTGATTCTGTAGCAGGAAGCTGGAGATAACAAATGCAGAAGCTGTAAACGCCATTTTGAAGACAATTAAACAAAAGAGGTTTTTATAACATTGAAGCTGGTATTTCAGATAGAGAAAGGTTTTAAAGTTCACAAGTTTGGTCTTTGCTCGTATTGATTTTTAATAGTCTCTTTTCTAAAGATTGTCCTAAGGGGGAGGGGTTCCTGTCTAGTGCTGTGAATAACAGCTGCGAAGTTCAGGTCGGAGTTGAATGACTCAGCTTTGGGTTGATCCTCCCCCTCCGTCCACAGCTCACAAAGAAACAAACTGTGAACTTCAAAGAAGATTCTTACCAGCTGAGATTCCTCACTGCTTTTTTCTTGTCTGAAAAAAGAGTTATCTTCTTGATATTGAGTAGATAACGAACCTGAATTCTGGGGGCAGCTCTGTTAAGCTGCCGACGGCGACAGGCCACTCCCCGGAAGCCCCGACAAATGGTGTTCTAACGTCAGCTGTGGGTCCAGGAGGACACCCAGATTGCGAGCCCTCTCCGAGGGGTGAATAATTTCACCCCCCAGGCTAAGAGGTGGAATATCAGGACGGTCCTTGGGAGGCAACATCAATAGCCACTCAGTCTTGTCTAGATTGAGTGCAAGCTTGTTCGCTCCCATCCAGACCCTGACAGCCTCCAGGCACTGGCACATCACTTCAACTGCTTCACTGAGTTGGCATGGGGTGGACAGATACAGTTGTGTATTGTCCGCGTATTGGTGATATTTAATCCCGTGCCGGCGTATGATCTCACCCAAGCAAAGTGTTTCTGGGATGGAGAAGAGGTTATCTTCAGTAGGTGGTGAACAATTAGGATGCTTGGATTGTCTGTCTGTCTTTCTTTCTTTCTTTCTTTTTTTCTTTCACACACACTTTCTCTCTGTTGCATTCTTGTCTATGTTTATGGATTGGTAGAATGGAGAGATAATTATTGTAAAAATTCAGGGTTGGAAACTCATTTTTGCTCATTGATCTCCACATTACTGAAGAGAAACAAAGATGATAGTGGGTCATTTTCAAACTATCTTTCAAGGATCTGGGAATGGATCTGGTGGTGGCATCATAGATGTTTGGAAGAAGCCATTATGATATCATGTACTCAAATAAAGCAAATTATGCTTATAATGTTACTTTATTTATTTAGAAATGTCCATCAGTGAGAACTAATATATTTGCGACAGTGTTCCATTATGAATATTTACATTTATCTAAGCTATTTCCTTAGAATAGTCGGTTACAATATATGACAGAAGTGAGTACACCCTAGTGGTGGGATTCAAATAATTTAACAACCGGTTCTCTGCCCTAATGACCATCTGGGTAGGTGGGGTTCGGTGGTCATGTGACTGGGTGGGTGTGGCCAACTCAAGATCACTCTTGAGTGATGCTGTTGGGTGCTTAGCTGTTACAATGTAATAAGGGTTAACTGGAGGGGCAGTTTCTGTAAGCAGGGCAATAAAGATTAGGCTAGAAACAACACTAGAATGTTTCCTTCCTGCCTTCCTTATAGGATTAGCCCTGTAACATGGAAAAAAAAAAGGAGATTTCTTCCAACAATCGGTTCTCTGAACTACTTAGAAAGTTACCAACTGGTTCTCCCGAATAGGTGCGAACTGGCTGAATTCCACCACTGGTACACCCCCTCACATTTTGTAAATATTTAAGTATGTTCATTTATCAAGAGGAGAGTATGGAATTTAAGAAATTAAACTCAACTATGCCTTTGGATTCCTTTTTAAAGAATATTCTAATTCATCAAATTAAAAACTATTGTTTAGAATCCATTTGTCAGTTTGGTATTTTTCCAAGCTATCTAAGTGGGATCGGTTAGTTTAACAGCATCTCTGGAATACATGCTTTTATGCTGTTGCCACATGTTTGTGTAGTTTATGCATGTCATAAAAGAAATCTCAAGAGACCATGAGCTTACCGTCTGTGCCAGACCTGGCATGTATTATTGAAACCTGGCTGGGCCAGGAGGGAGGAGTCCCCCTCACTGAAATGTGCCCAGAGGGTTTTCAGGTGCTTCATCAGCCGTGACCCCAGGGAATGGGGGGAGGAGTGGGCATTGTTATCTGGGAGTCCTTAGTTCCTCGTAGGATCCCTGCTCCGGAGCTTGTCGGGTGTGAGTCCTTGCTGGTGAAGTTGGACCTTGCGGGTCAAGTGGGCTTGTTGTTAACGTACCTGCCTCCCAACAGCGTGACAACAGCTCTCCCCTCGCTTCTCGAGTCAGTAGCCGAGCTGGCAGTTGAGTTCCCCAGGCTTATGGTGCTGGGGGACTTCAATCTGCCTTCGCTCGGTGATCACTCTGATGGAGTGCAGGAGTTCATGGCTTCCATGACAGCCATGGGCTTGACTCAAGTAATTCGGAGCCTGACTCACTTAGCGGGTCACACGCTCGACCTCGTATTTCTCTCGGAGCAGTGGAATTGTGATCTTGGTTTGAGGGGTAGTGAGATCTTGCCCCTGTCATGGTTGGACCACTTCCTACTGAGGCTCGACTTTCGGAGGCCAATCCCCCACTGTAGGGAGGAGGAACCGATTAGGTGGTTCCACCCCAGGTGCCTTACGGATCCTCAGGGTTTTCAGATGGCGCTTGGTGTTGTGCCTGATACTCTCGCCCACAGTCCGGCAGAGACCTTAGTTGCTGCTTGGAACTCAGCAGCGTTGGAGGCTCTCCACCGGATTGCGCCTTTACGGCCGATCCGAGGCAGTGGATCCAAGAGGGCTCCTTGGTTTCCTGAGGACATCCAGGAGATGAAACGCCAAAAGAGACGTCTAGAGTGCCGCTGGAGGTCCAGTAAATCCAAGTCAGACCGAGCACTGTTAAAAGCTTGCATCAGAGCTTACCTTCTGGCAATTCAGACTTCTAAGAACACATATATTGCCACTCTGATTGCATCTGCTGAGTCGCGCCCAGCCGCCTTGTTCAGGATAACCCGCTCCCTCCTGAATGGGAGGGATATGGGCAATTGTTTACGAGGTAGAGCTGAAGAATTCGTCCAATTTCTCACGGATAAAGTTGCTCGGCTTCGGACAGACCTGGACTCCAATTGCGCAGAGCCAGCTGAGGTACCGGGGGTGGGTCTTGAGCGACATCTTTGGATTGATTTTCAACTTGTTACTCCTGAGGAAGTGGACAAGGCCATGGGAGCAGTGAGCGCCTCCACGTGTGCACTGGACCCGTGCCCCTCCTGGCTGGTCGCGAACAGCAGGGAGGTGACACGGGGCTGGATACAGGAGATAGTTACCACCTCCCCTCGGGAGGGCTTCTTTCCCCCTCTATTAAAGACAGCGGTGGTGAGACCCTTCCTGAAGAAGCCATCTCTAGATCCAGCCATTTTAAATAACTATCGTCCAGTCTCCAACCTCCCCTTTGTTGGGAAGGTTGTCGAGAAAGTGATGGTCTCTCAGCTCTGGCGGTCCTTGGATGAAACCGATTATCTAGATCCCTTTCAGTCTGGATTCAGGCCTGGCTACAGCACGGAAACTGCTTTGGTCGCACTGACCAATGATCTCTGGAGAGCCAGGGACGGGGGTCATGCCTCCATCCTAGTGCTTCTTGACCTCTCAGCGGCCTTCAATACCATCGACCATGGTATCCTTCTGCGACGGTTGCGAGAGGTGGGGGTGGGAGGCACCGTTCTTCGGTGGTTCTCCTCCTACCTCTCAGACAGGTCGCAGTCGGTGTTGGTTGGAGGGCAGAGGTCAACCCCTAGGCCCCTTAAGTACGGGGTGCCACAGGGTTCGGTCCTGTCCCCCCTCCTGTTTAACATTTACATGAAGCCGTTGGGTGAGATCATTCGGCGGCACGGGATAAAATATCACCAGTATGCGGACGATACACAGTTGTATCTGTCCGCCCCGTGCCAACTCAGTGAAGCGGTTGATGTGATGTGTCAGTGCCTGGAGGCTGTTAGGGTCTGGATGGGGGTAAACAAGCTTGCACTCAATCCTGACAAGACTGAGTGGCTTGTGTGTTTCCCTCCCAATAATTGGCTAGGTATTCCATCTCTCAGGCTGGGGGGTGAAATTTTACGCCCCTCAGACAGGCTTCACAATTTGGGAGTCCTCCTGGATCCACAGCTGACTTTAGAACATCATTTGTCAGCTGTGACCAGGGGGGGCATTTGCCCAGGTTCGCCTGGTGCACCAATTGCGTCCCTACCTGAACCGGGAGGCTCTCGCAACAGTCACTCACACCCTTGTGACCTCAAGACTGGACTACTGCAATGCGCTCTACATGGGGCAGCCCCTGAAGAGCATTCGGAGACTTCAGCTTGTCCAGAATGTTAAAACCTGGCTGTTCCAACAGGCCTGGGGTTGATGAGTTCCCTTCCCCGCTCGAATTGTGTGACTGTTGATTGTTTTTAAATTTTCTCTGCATCCTGTTTGTTGTTTTTGCCTTGTCTGTATTACCCCCTCCCTGGGTTTGTTAGCCGCCCTGAGTCCCTCCGGGAATAGGGCGGCATATAAATGAAATAAACCTATAACCTAACCTATAACCTATAACCTTTCATGCACACTCATAGCTAATTTATTCAGATAATTGGGAAACAATGTTTCTTAGTTCTGTGAAGAATAACTAGAAGTAGGAAAAATGGCTTCTCTTAAATCTCCACCTCTCCCAGCAAATCCTCTGTAAACAACTACCGTATGTCTCCTCATATTTCATAGCACTGAACTTCGGAAAGTTCTTCTATTCCCTTTTGCTTCACTGAGTAAAATTTGTTTCCTGTAAATAAAGAACATTTTTTGGTTAACTAATATGAAACTTGCAGTGTTTGGGGACCACATCTGGGTATATCATTTTGGGCTGGTCTACTGGGAATCTCAGACTGAAACAGAGATTGTCATCAAGGAAGCCATAATTTGAAAACTATGTTCCTTCCTCTGGAAGCTGCTTATTAACTAAAATACCTTTTCTGTGATAGAAAGTGGATCTTGAAAATGGATCATTATAGGCAGAATGAAGGCTGAACTAGTGTGGGGTTAACTAGACATGACGTGAGTGTGAAAGCTCTCACTAATTTATGTGAACTGTATTCTTCACTAGATGGCAAATTCTGTTCACTCAAAGCTGGTCTTGTTCTTTGGGATTAGTACGTATCATTGTTTTTCCAGAAGTGGATTAATAGTAGGAGAGCCTCAGATCAGGTTACTGGGAAAAGATCATGAACTCTAAAAAAACAGTTTCCTTTAGCTATTATGAGGACGAATGGAGTACATGCTTTCAGATTTCCCTCTTTCAATGTTAGTCTGTCTGCCCTGATTTTATGTGTCTGCCTGACTTCCCCGATGCCTTTCTGTCCTTCCTTTTTTGTTATTATCCATCTTCTTCCCCCCACCCACTTTTTCATGCCTTTTGATGCTCATGTTTTCCCTGATACTCACCAAAACCTGGAACACACATACCAAGAGTTACATCACTTTAGTTCATGTTGCAACCAGCTGTAGAGAGTATGAGCTGTATATTTCTTTTTAGGGACCTGAGGTGATGGAGTCTGAGCCAGGAAAAATTCTCTAGTGTCTTTCCTTTAAGAGATAGCTTTGCCAAGAATAAATATAATTACAAATTATCCTCCTTGAACATTTTTAACTATCAAGCATCTCTTATATGTATGTTCTGCCATTACATGCAATAATATTGCAACATTTTATGTATTCTTAAATACTATGCATGTTTGGTACATCACTTCTTTCTAGTGCAGAAAGTATTTCAATTCATCTACTACTACCATTGAAGGACAGGAATATTTGTATATAATGTTGATTAAGACATTTAGAACTGCAGAAATAACAATTGCTACCAATCTGTCTTCCATTGAGGACCTGTATACTAAACGAGTCAAAAAAATGGCTGTGAAAATATCTACAGATGCTTCACATCCTGGATATAAATTGTTTCAACTTGTATTCTTAAAATGATGCTATAGGGCACTGCACACCAGAACAACTAGACAAAAGGACAGTTTTTCCCGAATGCCATCGCTTAACAACTAATTCCCACAACACTGTCAATAATTTATCAAGAATGTATTACTATTATTCTTCTCTTCCTTCCTAATATCTATCTCTCCCCACTTATGACTATAACCATGTTGCTTGTATCTTTCAATTTATTGTTATTATTATTTTTATTGTTTCCTCGTATGATTTGATACCTTATTAATAACCTTGACTGTCACTAAGAGTCATAGATGATATTTTCTCAAAAATGTAAGAGAAGAATAGCATGTTTGGTGTTGTGTATTGAAGAAAGTCCTCGCTGTTACGAATGACAGCTCGGAAGCAGCCAGGTGCGTCTTAGCCAATCAGACGTGCCTGTCAGTTGCCGAGCTGTCATCAGCGCGAGCTGTAACACGAGCCAGGTGCTTGCAGTTTAAAAGGCAAGCCGTTTAAACAGTTAACTGTCTTGTTAGAGCAACAACCTTGCTGATTGCTCTATTGTTTTCAGCTGTTCCTGCAGCCGCCCAGCCGGCTTCATTTAATACATTGTTGCGAGTTTTGTTACACTACTTCAGCTACTGAATAAAAGGTTACAGTGTTTTAAAGGACCTGCCTGGTTTTTTTTCAGTTATAATACTGGCGACGAAGACTGGGGACCTGTAACCTGAAGAAAATCAACTGCAATTTTCTTCTCTCAGTTGTTTAGAATTCTCCTCACCGTCATGGCTGGTATGCCTACTTTTGCACCTTTTGGAGTCGGAGGTGAGACTTGGGAAGCATTCCTGGAAAGGTTTGAGTGCTTCCTGATCGCAAATAACCGCCAGGGTTATTCTCAAGCGCGAAAGTGCGGATTTTTTCTTACAGCTTGTGGTCCGGAAATGTTTGCCACCGCAAGGTCTTTTGCAGCCCCAAGAGCGGTTTATGACCTCTCGTGGCAAGAGCTCACAGATGGGCTTCAGGCTTACTATGCCCCTACCCCCTCCCAAATAGCAAGACGTTTTGCTTACCGCAGGCGCGTCCAAAAGCCTGCAGAGAATGTCAATCAGTTTTTGCAAGCTTTAAGAGTTGCTGCAGCACAGTGCGATTTCCCTGACTTAGAGGCTAATCTTGCAGAACAATTTGTCTGTGGATTAAAAGACATTTTCCTCAGACGCCGGCTTTTGGGCAAGCCTAAAGTCACGTTAGTTTATGCCATAGATGAGGCTCGTGCTGCGGAGTTGGCAGATTCGTCATCCAGCGAGATAGAACGTTACCTCGCGCAGATGACAGTTGCTGGCAGTTTACCAACGGGTCAAGCCTCAACTGCCTTGGTTCCTCCTCCACTACAACAGCCAACGTACATCACCAATTTAATTGATGAGCTTGCCCCTCTTCCAGACTATTTACTTAATTTACAGGTGGACAGGATTGGGGCACAGCCCCGCAGACAGCAACCGCGTCAGCAGCAGTCTATCAGCCGTCCACTTTCTAATTCAAATGCCTGTTTTAGCTGCGGTGGTCCGCATGCCAGGGCTTACTGCCCCTTTAAGGCTGCAGAGTGCCGCCGTTGCGGAAAAAAAGGACATTTGGCCAAAGTTTGTAGAGCTGCTCAGCCTGCTACAGCTGCATCGTCTGCTCCTCCACCTCCTTATGGGACAGCTGCTTCAAACAGAAGTCCTCAGCCCCGCGCGTCTGCTCAGCGACAGGATAATTGCTTCAACGTCAAGCAAGCTGGCCTGCCGTTTCCTGATGTCTCCATCAATTCTTCCTCAGAGGGTACGAACAAGATAATTGTCACTCCATTGATCGAAGGTCAACCTTGCAACATGGAAGTAGACTCTGGAGCTTCCAAATCCTTGTTATCGTGGGACAAATTTTCTCTTTTGTGCCCCCATGTTAAACGCTGTCACCTTTCTCCTCCTGACTCTATCTTAAAGGACTATCAGGGGTCTAGCATTTCTATTGTTGGTTCCTATAATGTCAGAGTTTCTTATGGGCAGCATTGTACAACTTTGCCTGTTTTAATTGTGCTTAAGCCCTTGCCATCCATTCTAGGTTTGGATTGGTTCAGCCCACTGGGTCTCTCAATACATGGAATTCATTCCATGACAGACACTTCTGCTGATGTGGCATTAGTTTTGTCAGATTACGCTGACATTTTTGATGGCCAGCTGGGCCGGTACAAGGGTAACCCTATCTCTCTCAACTTGGATCCCCAGGTTGCTCCCATCAGACTGAAGGCCCGCAGGGTGCCTTTTGCTTTAAGGCCCAAGGTTGAAGCCGAGCTCGACAAGCTCGTGGCACAGGGCATACTGGAGCCAGTCGACCATTCACCGTGGGAGACCCCAATTGTCATTCCAGTGAAGCCCGACGGCTCCATTAGGGTCTGTGCCGACTACAAATCCACCATCAACCTTGCCTTGCAAGCAAACCCATATCCAGTCCCTGTTGTACAACATCTGCTCCATTCCCTGGGGCAGGGTTGTATTTTTGCCAAACTGGATATGGCGCAAGCCTACCAGCAGCTTCCTGTGGATGACGATGCGGCGGCTGCCCAAACCATCGTCACCCACCGGGGGGCTTTCCGTTGTCGCCGCCTACAATTTGGCGTATCCGTTGCCCCGGGGATTTTCCAGAGTCTCATGGAGCGGTTGCTCCATGGGCTTCCAGGAGTGGTACCATATTTTGATGACGTCCTGATCGCTGCAAACAGCCGATCAGACCTCATCAAAGTTCTAAGGAAAGTCCTCGACCGTTTCAGGGGCGCGGGACTTAAATTGAAACGCAGCAAGTGTTTCTTTGCTGTTCCCCAAGTGGAATTTCTGGGCTTCACAATTGACGCCCAGGGAATTCACCCTACCCCTTCAAAATTGGCAGCTATCAGGGACGCACCTGCTCCAACTTCCAAGGCGCAGTTACAATCGTTCCTGGGGCTTTTAAATTTTTATGCACCTTTCATTCCACACAAGGCATCACTGGCCGAGCCCCTGCATCGGTTGCTGGACCGATCAGCGCCTTGGCAATGGGGCAGCCGCGAAGCACAAGCGTTCGCAGCTGTCAAATCCCTGCTGACGTCAGATGCAGTCTTAGTCCAATACAGTGACAAGATGCCTCTGACTCTAGCATGTGATGCCTCGCCCGTGGGTTTGGGAGCCGTTCTGAGCCATGTCCTGCCCAATGGTTCAGAAGCTCCCATAGCTTTTTACTCCCGGACACTGACATCAGCAGAAAGGAATTACAGCCAAATTGACAAGGAGGCTCTAGCTGCAGTGTCAGGAATTAAAAAATTCCACGATTACTTATACGGGCGGCATTTCACCTTGTTTACAGACCATAAGCCACTCCTTGGGCTTTTGGCAGGTGATAAGCCGACCCCTCCTATTCTATCCCCAAGAATGACACGATGGACGGAATTCTTAGCGGCGTACTCCTACGCCTTACGATACCGTCCAGGCAAGCAGATAGGGCATGCAGATGCCCTGAGTCGCTGCCCACTTCCATTGAAGGAAGTTAAACCAGTTCCTTGCCTTTCAGTTTTGGCAATTGCAGAGCTAGAATTGCCTTTGTCTGCTACAGACATAGCAGCCCACTCTCGGTCTGACCCTACTTTGGCAAAACTTCTTAATTGGGTCCTGAGAGGTTGGCCTTCTGGTACATTACCACCTCAATTCAAACATTTTAAAAACAGACAAGCAGAGCTTTCAATTCATTCCGGCTGCCTGTTGTGGGGCGACCGTGTGGTCATCCCAACGGTCCTGCAACAACAGATTTTGCAACGCCTTCATGAAAGTCATCCTGGGGTCAGTAGAATGAAAGCTCTTGCTCGCAGTTTTGTTTGGTGGCCAGGGTTAGATGCCGACATTGAAGCCTGGGTTGCCAAATGTGAGACATGCCAACAGTCCCGGCCTTCTCCTCCTTCCTCTCCCTCCCGGGAATGGGAGATGCCTCGAGGGCCTTGGTCTAGGTTACATATTGATTTCGCTGGTCCATTCCATGGGCAGGTTTTCCTTATAGTTGTGGATGCGTACTCTCGATGGGTGGAAGTATTGCTAATGCACTCCACCACATCTGACAGCACGGTGCGAGCTTTGCGACGGTTGTTCGCAACCCATGGGTTGCCAGACACAGTGGTGTCTGACAACGGCCCGCAATTTACAGCCACAACTTTTCAAACTTTCCTGGCTGAACTAGGGATACGACATGCGCTGGTTGCCCCTTACCACCCGGCAAGCAATGGCCGAGCGGAAAGGGCGGTTAGATCGGCCAAGGAGGCTTTGGGCCGGCTAAACCGTGGTGACTGGCAGGCTAGGGTGGATGCTTACTTATTGGCACAGCATTCCACACCTTGCCCTCTGACACAGAAGAGCCCCGCGGAGATGTTGATGGGCAGGCGCCTGCGGACCACCCTGGATAGATTGCATCCCGTCTATTCAGGAATTCAGTCTGGCAACCTGGGGCCTCCAACCCCATCCCGTTCTTTCCAACTGGGGGATCTAGTTTGGGCTAGAAATTATGGAGGGGACTTGAGATGGGTTCCAGCAGTTATATCACAAATAACAGGACCCGTTTCCTATAGGGTTGACTTATCCGATGGATCCTCATGGCGAAGACACCTGGATCAATTGAGGAAACGGAAGACAGCAGCCGTAGCTTCTCAAGCGGATGTTCAAGGGTTTCAACTGCAAGTTCAACAAAATCTAGCCGGTGTAAATGCTCCTCCCATTCCAAGGGTTCCAGATCCTTATATACATAGCCCAAACCCCTCAGAGGCAGACTACCAGCCTCATGCCCCTCCAGCATCATCTGCCACCATGTCTCATCCACACACTTCACCTTTTAGTTATGCAATTCCTCCACAATTACCACAAGGACATCGTTGCCAGGATCCGCCTGCAATAGAATTAAGGCGGTCTGAGCGAATCCGTCGTTCCCCTGCTTATTTAAAAGACTACGCGTGCTTGCGCACAGCTGGGGGGGAAGAAGTGTTGTGTATTGAAGAAAGTCCTCGCTGTTACGAATGACAGCTCGGAAGCAGCCAGGTGCGTCTTAGCCAATCAGACGTGCCTGTCAGTTGCCGAGCTGTCATCAGCGCGAGCTGTAACACGAGCCAGGTGCTTGCAGTTTAAAAGGCAAGCCGTTTAAACAGTTAACTGTCTTGTTAGAGCAACAACCTTGCCAATTGCTCTATTGTTTTCAGCTGTTCCTGCAGCCGCCCAGCCGGCTTCATTTAATACATTGTTGCGAGTTTTGTTACACTACTTCAGCTACTGAATAAAAGGTTACAGTGTTTTAAAGGACCTGCCTGGTTTTTTTTCAGTTATAATATTTGGCATTATGTAATTTAGTTCACTGCTGATTACAGTTAGTCCTCATTTAACAACCCCAATTAGGATTTAGTTGTTAGGTGAATCAGTCTCTAGGCGAATCTGTCCCTATGTATACAATATTACTTCAGCTTTGCTTTTCATGTTTGTAAACACTTGCAAAGGGCATAAATGTGAGAAATAATTGTAAAGTTAATTTTCCATCACCGTAATAACTGGGAATAGTCACTAAACAAATCAGTCACTAAATATGGATTGGCTGTATTCTCTTCACTGATACTGACTACTTTATGAAAACCTTAGTATATGAATGGTATTTTAATGATCTTCATCATATGTTTTTAACTGGCTTTATTATTCTACACGTTTTAGATGTCTTGCATGGTAGAGAAATGTAAATACAAACAAGATTATATAGGCTTTAGAGAAACAAGGACAAACAAGTGAGAATGTAGTAGGATTTAAACAGAGTTTTCCTGCTTGTGTGTGTTCTTTTTAGAAACTATTGTTAAGGGAGCTGAATTCTGCATTAGACTACTGCAATGCGCTCTACATGGGGCAGCCTTTGAAGAGTATTCGGAGACTTCAACTCGTCCAGAATGCAGCCGCGCGAGCGATTGTGGGTGCACCTCGGTACACCCACGTTACACCTATCCTCCGCGAGCTGCACTGGCTACCGATCGGTCTCGGGATACGCTACAAAGTGCTAGTCGTAACTTATAAAGCCCTTCATGGTATTGGACCTGGGTACTTGAGAGACTGCCTGCTGCCAATTACCTCCCAAAGAGCCGTCAGATCACACAGGGTTGGCCTCCTCCGGGTTCCGTCCACCAGCCAATGCCATCTGGCTACTACCCGGGGGAGGGCCTTCTCTGTAGCAGCTCCGGCCCTTTGGAATGAACTCCCCATGGAGATCCGGACCCTCACCTCTCTCCAGGCCTTCCGGAAAGCCATCAAAACCTGGCTGTGCCGGCAGGCCTGGGGTTGATGAGTTCCCCTCCCCTCTCGACTGGTATGGTTGTGTGATTTTCGTGTATTTTAATTATGTGTACTGTTGTTTATGTTCCCTTTCCCCTTTGAGTTGTTCGCCGCCCTGAGTCCCTCCTGGAGAAGGGCGGCATACAAATAAACCAAAACTAAACTAAAACTAAACTTTTCCAATTTGATATTCTCCAAGTTGATACCATTATATTGTAATTTTTATCCATGCTGACCAGGATGATCATAGGAGTTCTCTAAATTATTTAGTATCTCCCAAATTGAGAGAAAAAAAACCTATGTACTAGGAAGCTCAGGTGAACTTATTCAGTTCCAATATTGAGCAGATTAATTCTGAACAAAGTTAAACACAACCTTATTATCTAAGGAAAAACCAGTAATTGAAAATGTAACCACACAGCACTGCTAAGGCCTTCCCCATGCCGTTGGCATTAGGAAGTTGGCTAGCTAACGTAATGGCAAAAATAATAAAGTTTTAAATGGATGTAGCATGTTATAAAATAAAGCAGGAAAACAAATAGAACATTTTAAATTAGAGTAACTTCTTCACTGCTGAGGACATTACAACTTCTTTAATAGTGGTAGATGTGGTTCCAAAACACATTTAGCTCCTGAGAAGGCAGTAGGGACCAGATATGCAAATGTTTTTCTGCCATCTGGTCTGTTGCATTTTATTTACAGTAATCAGTGAATATAACCAAGAGATACGTTAAGGGGAGGGAGGGAGGGTAGGAGAGAGAGGTGGGAGAGGATTATTATAGTTGTAATATAAATTTGATATAACAGCCAAATAAATATAGCAGATCTACAATGAAAATAATGAACATTTTTATTGGAAAGTATATATTTTCTTTCTCTTTTAGCACCTTTTTAAACAATAACTCCACCATGTTATTGATTTAATAAGTATTTGTCCTTTCTTCCCCTTTCATCACAGCATAAAAACCCAATACTAAAAGTAGGTGTTGAATGTTCCTTAACTTTATATTTTAAAGCTGCCACCACCAAGGTGATAGCTAACTCATATCAAGAACATCGGTGTCTTGATTCAATGCCATGACTTTAGAGAAGGAGCTTACAATCACTTACAAATTAGATCCGTGTACAGTCTACAGTACAAGTATGAATCAGATTACACTTGGCTAAGTAAAAATACTGAACCAACTTCAGTTTTTTAAAAAAGAGGAATCAAAAGTGATCGGTTGCTTTTTAAGAAATGAAACATAGCCTTATTCAGAGGTGGGCTGCTGCGGATTTGGTCCAGTTCTGTCAAACCAGTTGTTATGATTCTGCGCAGTTTGGTGAACCAGCAAATATAACTGGCTGACCCCGCCCACCCTGCCTCGTCATGCCTCACCCATCCTTTCTCACCTGGCCAACCTTAGCCAGTGTCTAGAGTCATGCCCAACTACACTCTGGCTCCTTCACTTGCTCACTTGCCCAGACCACGTGGCCCAGATCTCCACACCTCACCCACTTACATGCCTTCTTCACCACAGCCTACCATGCTGGCCATGTGGCCCAGCTAATCTACGCTCCTCACCTGCTCTGCTCCCATGGCTGCCCATGAAGGTCAGATGCCAGTTCCCACCTCTGGCCTTCCCCGGGACCTATGGGTGGATGCTTGCCTTTTGCCTTGGGTTGGGGGCCATACCAATCCTGCCTTTCTAAAGGGACACACCTCTCCCCGCCACTGCCCTGCCAAATTGGCTTGCTTATCTCTGCCAGACTGTTTCCTCTTCTTCAGAGGTCTTGTGATCTCTCTGCTTCTTCCCCCACAACTGCCTCTTTTTTCGTCCCATGACCTTACCTTCCTCCCACAGCTGGTGGCAGAGGGGAAGGTGAGCCAGGGCTTACCTGTCACCACTCGGCTCCCTCCCAGCCCACATATTGCCCTCCGCCTGGATTTTCTGCAGCTGCTGTGCCTCGCCTGCCTGCGGGCAGGGAGCAACCAGGGAACATGAGGCTAGGTGGCCTGCATCACCCCTCTGCCAGCCGCCCCTGCTCCTCCCTCACCCACTGGCTCACACACTTCAGATGTGCACAGGTCACCACTGTAGAATGGTGCAGGCCCCATGGGCTGGAACAGCTGATGGCAGGGAAGGAAGATCCACTCTGGGTTGTTGTGCTCAGCCGTAGGGCCACCGAGGGTGGGTGGGATACAGTGAGGCTTGGTGCTCTTTGGGCCCACCCAAGGCCCAGGTGGGAAGCTCAGAGAAAATTCCTCACTCAGGGGCTGCCCACTCACCCATCTGCCCTCTAGGCTGGCCTAGAAGTGGCATGTGTGTCCTCTTGTCATGTGCTGGATGCAGGACCCAAGGTGGAGAGGAGGGCAAGCAGGCAGCAGCCCAGAGCAGGGCCTGAAAGCCTGCCAAGCCTTGCCATGTCATTCCCACTCCCACCGAAGCAGTCTTTCAGCTGAGCGCAGCAAACCCAGAGGGGATCTTCTTTCCTGCCATCAGCCTTATGTTCCAGGCCATGGGGCTCACACCATTCTCACAGCAGCAGCTCACACTCATCTGAAGTGTGCAGGCTGGTGGGCGAGGCGGGGCAGGGGTGGCTGGCAGAGGGGCAATGTGGGCCACATAGCCTCATGCTCCCTGGTCACCCCCCACCCGCAGGCAGGTGAGGCCCAGCATCTGTGGAGATTCTGGATGGAGGGCCAGATGTGGGTTGGGGGAGAGCCGAGCAGTGATGGAATGTTTCCATTTGTCCTTTTCTTTTTTCCCCTAGTCTCCTTTTGCTAGCATATGCCAGGCAGGCTTGGCAGGCAATCATGGTCTTTAAATGAGGTTTTATTTTGTCAGCCCAAGAAGGGGAGAAAGGGGCTTGGATTGGTACGTAGGAAATCGCCCTGTCTCTGCAGCATCAACGTGCCTGTGCAGCCCCCCCTTGCCATGAGTGATGTTGAGTTGGCCACACCCACTCAGTCACATGAAAACCCCCCTCAAGCCACACCCATCCAACCAGTCACTAGGCGAATCAGTTGTTAAGTTATTTGAAGCCCAGCACTGGCCTTATCTAACCATTCTTATCATGGATCTAAATTTTTGAAGCTATTTTATCAATTTAAATTGGCAGTGATAGTTTTCCTGAAGGAGGTATTTCTTTTTACTAACTGTTATGACACCTTGGAAACAGAAAACAATATTAAGATTACCAGCCTATTAAAACCAAATAGTACTACAACAAATATACTGTGTCAAAAATTATCTGGAGCAAATATACATGGATGTAAATTAATTACAATTTGGAGGATGGCAACTTCAGAAGGCTAATTTAAGCATTTATTTGCATTGGTGTTACCATAGTTAGCTAATTTAATTGCAAGTTACACTATTGGAATATCACTTGCTGCAGTATCCTGTAGTAAATGAATTGATTTAGATCAGTGGGTTCCTAGGATCAGTGTTTGGGTTAAATGATAGACCCTAGGCTATTACTGAATAACTCATCTTTAATTCTATTTAAGCAGAATTGGACAATCCATATTTGCAAGGCACACACAATTTTCAGTTCTTTTTATTCATTATCAAAGACTACTCTTTCCCCAAACTGTTCCACTGAAACGGCATTACAATTCTAAAATTTGTAAATCTCACACATGAATGCACACATGAAACCTATGATTGCTTTCACTCACCAATTTCATTTCAACTATCCAAGTACCACTATCCAAAAGGTGTGACACATAAAATTCAACCTGTTTTCTTTAGGATGGAACACATCATCATTATGTCCTTGGATGCCAATTTAAGAAGATAAATGTCTGTTCTGGACACAAAATTGTTAGTTGATTTTCTCCTAAAATAAATGGTATCCAACCCAGAAAATAGATGAGGAAGAGCAGTATTTGCCTCAGGATCAAGCCTTTGGAATCGGTAAAGAACTGGAGATATGCATATTCATGACCACAGTTTCTCTTCTTTTGCAAGGCAATGATTGTCAGTCATTATTATGGGGAAAAGCAGTGAAGGTCAGCCTTATAATGCGGTCCAAGTCAATATTGTCTCCAATAAATTTCATTTATTCTTATAAAGTTTAGCATTTTTTTTTAAATTGCCAGTGGATACTCCTTATTTATTTTATGAAAAGTTAAAGATATCTTTTTAATTTTTTCTGTCATTTCTAATCATCTGCAAGTACCATTATCTTGCAGTATACATCTGTAGGTTTATTTATCTTTTTTGTTGTTGTTAACTAGCCATCCAGATGAAGAGATAATTTGAAAACATGGCAGCACTCCAGGAGACACACAGATTTGTCCTTGTTCCAGTTGGATCCCAGTTGATTATTATTTTATGCTTACAGTAATTTTCGCTCTTTAACCATATGTGTTTCCTGGCCAGCCAACTGGGATTGCATCAAAACTGTGATTCCATTTTCTAGAGGCATGGGATTGTTAACCTGCTCAAGGCTACCAATGCCTAATTCTCTTTAGTTCATATAGACAATTGGAAGAAATAATCTGCCATTACCATAAATAATTGAAAATCTGCTCAGAAAAGAGTGAAGGTAATTGAATAACAGGACAGGCAATTTACATGACAGGTAATTGCATAGAACAACTGCTAAATGTAGCCCCCAGAGAAGAGAACAAGAGAAGGCAGTTGCACAGGCACTTACTAATTGTCTACTTTTTTGCCCTTGCCTACAGAAGGTTTGACATAGAAGTGAGAATTTGGTAAAAACTGGTATCGATACCATCTTGCTTAAGAGGTTGTCTCCAATTGTTTTTATATTAGGGATCTAGACGTTTTTTAACTAAAAAAAACACAAATGTTACCTTTGATTTAGCAATTCAAGGATGCAGGATGCTGGTTGTGATAATTGTTATGTTTTATAAACAAGTTCTGAAACAGTTTAAAACATACATTTCTGTTTTATATGGTAGAGCAGGTGCATTTAATGTAGTAAAAATGTTTATTTCATATATTTTGAGCAATTATTCAATATTTCAGACACAAGATTATTTAATAATTATATGTGCTAATTAATGCATGAAAACTGGCTAGAATTCTTGAAAAGAAAATCCACTTATTTAGCTAGGAAAAAAACTATTTGTCTTTTCTTTTTAAATTTAAATTATACCTGTATTTTTTTTAAAAAAAAACATATCCTTCTTGGCATGATAAGAAAGATCCAGCAGATGAAAAAAATTAGCTGCTTAAAACATAATGTTTTTTTTTCCTTTTGGGAAAATATGTTTATTCTTTTACAAGAGATACATTTTTCTCCATGGTTATACAAGACAAAATCAACAAAACAGTGGTGTGGTTTTTTTGTGGGAAGTATCTAAAATAGTGTTTCTCAATTTTGGCAATTTTAAGGGGTTCAACTCCCAGGTTCCCCAGCCAGCATTTTCTAGCAGTAAAAGTCTATATTCTGTAAAGTTGCCAAGTTTGAGAAACACTGATCTAGAATCTGTGCTCAGCTACCATTTTACTCAGAATTCCTATAATGTATGATCCAGACAACACTTAACAGTAGGAATCTAGGCATAATAAGAAATTTACAAACATTACAGGTATTTCTGACAGAACCAGAACATCTAAACCAAACCAGGCTCTCACAGTTTCAGGACTTGTAAATATTTCCATAAGACACTTTCAAGTAGTTTGTTTGAATCCCAGTGGTAAAGTTTTCAAAAATTGAAGCACTCTTCAAAGTCAATAAGATGTGACAGCGTATTGATTCCTATATCTACTCCATGTGTCTATAGTAAGATTTGCCTCCAGCAGCGTGAAGTAATTAACCACATCAAAGTTATACTAACGAGGCACAGAGCTGAAGTTCTCTTTTTATATTTCATGGTTGGAATACTTACTTTCAAAGTAAGCATTGTGGAGGGCATTCTTTTATTATGTTTTGTAATTGTGCTGATCTTCCCTTCCCTTCCTTCTTCTTCCTCTTCCTCCTCCTCCTTCTCCTCCTCCTCCTCTTCCTCCTTTTCTTCTTCTCTTTAGGGTTTTTCAATGTTGGTATATGTGCTGAACGATATACTGTATACTGTAGAGTTAATGTTAATGGTTGACAAATGTCTGTATTCAAATGCACAGCCCAGTTTGAAAATTGTACAATTTCAATTTAAAGCAAATGTACAGATTTCTTGTTCAACAAGAGAAACTGGGCAAAAACTATTAAACCCAATGCTGAAATCTCAGAGAGGCCAAGAACTCAAGATGAAAGACTTTGACCTAAATATCCAAAATGATAGATTGAAAATATCACATATTTGCTATTAGGATCTATCATATGCTCTATTATATCTAGATTTTTTAAAATAAAATCCTACATTTAAAGAAGGGCATGAACCTGTTGCCCTGCTGTACCCAGTCCTTAATGGTAGAACTGATAAGCACAGCAACATTACCTCTTAGGACCTCCTTTCCTTACGCCCTTGTGGGTCTGACTGGCATCATATTTCATTTCTGATATGTATTGAAATCAGCTGCTTGTGTGCCTCCTCCTCCTCCACCACCACCTCCTCCTCCTCCTCCTCATTATTATTATTATTATTATTATTATTATTATTATTATTATTATTATTATTATTATACAATTGTATCACAGCGGCCAGTTGTTTCGCCGGATTTGGCATTGGTTACTAGTCGGGCCCCACCCAGAGGCCTAGGACATCGTAACGTATTTTCGTAATATGCGTGCAGATCCAAGCAGTGCGGCTTTTTGCATTTGACTGATGGTGATTTTGTCAATTTTTAACTGTTTTAAATGTAATTCCAGTGCTTTTGGTATAGCACCCAGTGTGCCAATTACCACTGGAATTATCACTGCTGGTTTGTGCCATAGTCGTTGAATTTCGATTTTTAAGTCCTGGTATCTTGCGATTTTTTCATGTTCCTTCTCGGCGATCCTGCTATCACCTGGTATTGCGATGTCTATGATTGTGACCTTATTTTTCTCAACCAGTGTGATGTCTGGTGTATTATGCGCCAGTATTTTGTCCATTTGTATACGGAAATCCCACAAGATCTTGACCATCTGATTTTCGGTGACTTTTTCAGGCTGATGTTCCCACCAGTTTGTTGCTGTTTTAAAATTATAATTTTTGCACAAATTCCAATGTATCATTTGTGCTACTGAATTGTGCCGCAATTTATAATCAGTCTGCGCGATTTTTTTACAGCAGCTGAGTATGTGATCAATAGTTTCACCAGCTTCTTTGCAAAGTCTGCATTTGGCATCATCAGAGGATTTTTCGATTTTGCCTTAATGGCATTTGTGCTGTGTATCTTATTATTTGCACATTACACATATTTTGCTCTACAACCATTCAGTTAATAAATTAAAATAAAATAAAACAAATAGGCCAAAAAGAAGCACTCACACACATATGCTGAGCAGAGAAGTGAAGTTGATGATATAAAGCTAAATATGGGTCTAATTATAACATTTATCCCTCCAAGAAAGAAACAATGTTAAAATGGTTAATCAGTAAATTATTCATATTTCAGTCAATTGTGCACTGTGAGTGTGTAATTAACTGAGGGCAGACCCACCACTGTCAATGGATTCAATGAACAAGCTGATTGATGTTCTGGAACAGGAAGTGAAGTGGAACCCACCAGGACCCTTAGACTAAGGTGACCAGACGTCCCGATTATGGTGGGACGGTCATGCTTTATAACAATTTTTCCTGTTTCCCGCTGCGTTTTAAAAAAGTCCTGATTTTCTGGCTTCATGTTGAAAGCCCAGTGGATTTGCTTAAGAAATACTAACCAGGGCAAGAGAAAAGACACCCTGTCTAATCCCTCTCTCTGTCTCAGTACTTTCATTGAAGATATTAAAACTTTAAAGCAAGAAAACGGACCTCCCCGCCCCTTTTACTCACTTTTATGAGAAAAAATGACCAAGCACCATAGAGCTGCAGGAAACAGAGCTGCCTAGAGTAGTAGCAACTGTTCCTTCCTGGATTTCCCAGATGGGAGGGGCACGGAGTTTGGAGGTCTGCTCATGTGGGAAAAAATGGTGGCTTCTATTTTTCTTTGAAAAATATTTCCCTGGGACTATTTCACCATTTTACTTTGCTCAGTTCTTTGTATTAACATCTATATCACTCGGGGTTCACTTGGAATGTCTGCCTGCTGGTAAGTGAGCTGGCTTTTTTTTCTTTTATTTTTTTAATGTATTTTAAAATAATATTTTATTTATTGTGCATAGGATTTTTTAAATAGTATTATTCTGTGTGGATTTAAGTTAAGAACTCCCTGTTATTAAGCTTTCCTCAATTAATCTCTGAGTAGATTCCCACCAACTTCAAGATCCCAAGGGCACATCTTGGAAGCTACACCTTTGCTTAGTTTATAGATGATGCCTTTCCTTAAATATGAAAATAAATACATTGTTCAAATGTGTACATCTCAATAGAAATGACTCTCAGGGATGTACAGCAATCCACTAAAATAATAATATAAAACAGTAATTACAAAAACAGGAGCAACTGTTATGAAAATTATTATTAAAAAATAAAGAATAAAAATGGAGTTATTAAGTATATTAATTGCAGCAACCACAATACAATACCTCGGTCTTTCTTTTCATTAAACTAGACATACCCAATTCCAAGGAATTAAAAGACGCTTGCTCCTGGGGAGGAAAGCTATGGCAAATCTAGACAGCATCCTAAAAAGCAGAGACATCACCCTGCCAACAAGAGTGCATCTAGTCAAGGCTGTGGTTTTCCCATTTGCAGTGGATGGCTGTGAAGGTTGGACCAGAAGGAAGGCTGAATACCAAAGAATGTGAAAAATGGTCATCAGTCACTTTTTTCAATGCCATTGTAACTTTGGTCACTATACCACCTTTCTTGCCACAGTTCTTAAGTGAATAACTGCAGCTGGTATTCTGTATTTTGGATAGAATCTTTTTTAAAATAGTCTAAGACAATTTAAAAAAAAGAATTTACATAGAATAAATTGAAGTAAAACATTTCAAGTGAATAACTGCAGCTGATAAGTTAGTAACATAAGTGAATCTGGTTTCCCCATTTGACTTTGTCAAAAGGTGATTATATGACCCCAGGACACTGAAACCATCATAAATATGAATCTGTTGCCAAACATCAAAATTTTGGTCATGTGACCATGAGGATGCTGCAATGGTCGCTAAGTGTGAAAATGGTCGCTAAGTGTGAAAAATGGTCATCAGTCACTTTTTTCAATGCCATTGTAACTTTGGTCACTATACCACCTTTCTTGCCACAGTTCTTAAGTGAATAACTGCAGCTGGTATTTTGTATTTTGGATAGAATCTTTTTTTAAATTTGTCTAAGACAATTTAAAAAAAGATTCTATCCAAAATAAATTGAAGTGAAACCATTTTTAAAAATTCTATGCACAATACTTTGAAATATATTGTGCATAGAATTTTTAAAAATAGTTTTACTTCAATTTATTCTGTGTGGAATAGTTTGAAATGTTTTACTTCAATTTATTCTATGTGGATTCTTTTTTTAAATTGTCTTAGACTATTTTAAAAAAGATTCTATCCAAAATACAGAATACCAGCTGCAGTTATTCACTTAAGAACTGTGGCAAGAAAGGTGGTATAGTGACCAAAGTTACAATGGCATTGAAAAAAGTGACTGATGACCATTTTTCACACTTAGCGACCATTTTCGCACTTAGCGACCGTTGCAGCATCCTCATGGTCACGTGATCAAAATTTTGATGTTTGGCAACAGTTACAATTTATATTTGTAAATTGTAGTTATGTTGAATAAAAAAAATACAATACTATTTTTGCGTTGTATGAAAATTTTTGTTGCTCTGTATAAAATTTTTAATCAAGCCCCCCCCCCCCCAGTCAAAGGTGTCCCTCTTTACCAATCTGAAAATCTGGTCCCCTTACCTTAGATCTTCCAATCTGCTTGGAAGCAGATGCAGTGAATGGTCTCATTGCATCTATAATGCACAGCTTTTCCTATAACACTTTCATTCATTGATTGTCTGCATTATATAACCTGTGGACTTCAAATTCCAGCATTCCTGAGTCTGCCATACTGGCTCAGGAATTCTGGAGGTTAAAGTTCACAGATCATAAAGGGAGCATAGTTTACCACCTCTGACTTACAGGGATTCCCAAGAGCCAGGTTCAGGGTTTGGCATCTCCATCCATAGATAAGTAGCATGACCATCTTAAAAATATGTCCTTGGGGATGCTTTCAGAGTGATACCAATTCTGTAATACTTGGCCTTGTAGAGTGAATGGAACCCTGTTGCCACTTGGAAAGAAATTGGCATGAAATAGAATAGTGGATTCTTTTCTTGAAAAAAAATGTAAGAGAAATGTCAATATGCGACAATTTTTTTTTTTTTGGTATTTAAATTTAAGTTTACAAATTTGGCATTGATTTCCTAAATCCCATAAAGATACTGAAAATCCCCATGAGATGTTTGCATAGAAAACCCATGGGTGTAATGGTCTCCAATCCATGATTTTGAAAGAAATATCAGTCTCCCCAACTCTATAGTTTAACTTGACTGCTAGGTTCAGCCTTGGCTAAAATCTCTCAGAGGACATGGTGCAGATAAATAAGAATCCTTATTGCAGATGAGAATGAATTCACCCTGAGTAGACAACTGTTGCCTATCCCTATGCAAATGCACTTCATTCATACACAGGTAGTCCTTGACTTATGACTACAAATGGGGCCCAAAATACATGCCTATTGTCAAGCATCCAAATTTTAATCACATGTTTATGAGGTTGTTGCAAAGGTCATAAGTGTAAAAAACAATCATGTCACTTTCTTCAGTGTTGTTGTAATTTTGAACAGTCAGTTAACAAATGGTTGTAAGTCAAGGATTACTTGCACTAATGACAGCAGAAACTCATTGGTATCTTTTTTATCGTTCCCACATTTGCCCTGTGTTTCAGCAGTCTCCATTATTTATACAAATTTCCACATTTAGCCACAATGAAATTGAAGAGATTCCATAAATTCTAATGTTCTGAAATGGGAACCCCGCTTTCAGAAGTGGATGTAAATTAAAACTGTATGAAATAAATCTCACAAGAACATACCAACATTATAAAACTGTGGATTGAAGTTTGAACTTTGATATAGGCCTATTACTGTGATGATAGGTAAATATTCCCCATTGGTAAAAAATTGAAATTTCCAGCAATGTTCTGAACCCAGGATAGTTATTTGACCCCTGCCATTTGGTGTTTAATATCTTTGAAAATAATGTGCTAAACCTATTTGAAATCTCCCCCCCCCCAAAAAAAAAATCTTTAGGTTGAATTTACATTATTTGGGCTTTTAAAAAAATAATGTAAGTTTGTGTCTTTTATTTTAGAAGAAAAGTATTCACGTGATCCTGATCAGTATGATGTGGAAAACTTTCACTGGGCTTTTACTCATCTGTTTTTACTTCAAAATAAAAGCATAATTATGTTTCTAAAAGAATAAACAACTTAAGAGGAAGTTTGGCACTTACACCCAAATGAAAAGAGAAACAAAAATAGGCAGGACTTCAGCAATTGTCAATAACTAATGATTATCATTCAAAATATTTTAGAAATTGTTATTAGACATTAGATTCCTTTAAATGATATAAAATATAGAGTATGTTGCAATTAGAGCATGCCAAAAGGCAATCACCTGGCTTTGCTGGCTTAGAAACAAAACAAAACAAAAATCTTCAGTTAGAATAAATTTTCTAGTAATAACTAAGTAATCTAAGTTCCTTATCAATGCTCCATCATCTACAAGCACTGTCTTGCATTTTAGGAATACATGTTTCTAATGAGAAAAAAGAGTTTTCTAGTAATGCCAAGTTTGTCTTTTCCTTTCTCCCAAATTTATTTAATTAATAGTTAATTTTACTGGTTAATAAATTGGACTAAGTAGCTTTAAGGGGAAAAAAGTTCTGATAGACTTTTTGGGAAGCAGAGCATACAGAAGGGAGAGAGGGGCTATTTTAATGCCTCCAAACCTAAAATGTTGTGAGACATCAACAAGTCATGCAAACATATTTTTTCTCAAATACAATTTGTCCATTAAAACACTCAGTTAGAAACCCAGAAAAAAATGAAATAACACATAAATGTGTTAGTGATAATATACATAGCATTCTCCCAGTCACCTGATCCCAGCCCTTTGGGGTATATCAGGTCAAGAAACAGACTCCACCAGAAATATGGAAGCTCTGCTTTATGGGTACAGACTATAGCAGGGGTGTCAAATTCAAGGCCCGGGGACCAGATGCGGTCCATGAGGTGCTTAGATCTGGTGCACAGGAAACCCACCCTGGAAACAGCAAAGGACCAGACTGTGGTCCCTCTGCCAGTGAAAATGGAGCTCGGGAGGACCCTACTGAGCTCCATTTTCATTGGCAGAGGGTTTCAGGAAGCCATTGCAGCCAAAAATAGAGCTCAGGAGCCTGTTTTCACTGGCAGAATGCTCGGGCTACCCTAGGCACCCCAACACATGTCAAGCTGGCCAGGCTGAGTGTTACATCCCCGTGGCTGCTATGGCCACGGAATGTCAGCTGGCAGCAAGAGACTCCTGATTGGTCGAGAAGTAGCAAGCTCCATTGGAAAAAACAGCATTTGTTGATTGGTTGCCCATTTGACAGCTATGGTATAAATAGCTGTCAAACGGGCTCGCGTTGTTCCGTTTTGCCTGTTCTCTTTCAGAGTTGTTAACAATAGTTTAGTTGCTTGCACCAGTCATCTCAGTCATTATTACTCGCAGAATCCACAACACTGACCATGGGCCCCCAAGGTCAAACACAACCCTGATGTGACCTTCAATGAAATTGAGTTTGACACCCCTGGACTACAGTAACAGAAATTTGGAAGTCTGATAGGATTTTGCTCATATACCTTTCTTCTTATACCAAAGGAAATCAAGGAAAGATTCCTTTTTATTTTCTTCTAACATCTTCTTGGGTTTCAGGCAAGTTTTGCTAATGATCTCCACATACTTTCTTCAAGGTCATGCCTGTGGTTATTTACAGTGAAGGTAAATTGTGTCTTCATTTTTTTAGTTTAATAGCTGAACTATTTTATTTATTTATTTAAACAACTGCAAGACTTACCATCTATCCAGTGTAACTGTGTGTGGCCAGCAAAAGTTAAAAGTAAAAGATGCAGCCCAAATCAATTAAATAACAACAATAATAACCAGACTCTTCATCCTTTTAACCTAGAAACCTTCATTTTATTTCCAGCCAGTTGGTTATTCTGCCATCTCTATCTTTTTTCTTTTGTTTCTTGCTGTTTTAATCTCTGGTTTTATTTGTAAAACACCCAGAGTTACTGAAAGCCTGGTGGCATATATCACTTATGGACATTCAATGAAGTGACATAATATAGTTTGTCTTGTTTTTATATATGACATTATCAGAGTTTCTATCACATACTCAGACACTCCATTGACATTCAGACTAAAAAAAATCAGATCTTCAGGACCTTCTGAAATAGGACAGGTACTGTGGCAGAGAAGGCACACTTCTCGGACATAGTGCTACTGCGAGGGGACTTAAGGGAACCCTGAAAACAACCATTCTGCCAGATCTGGTAGAATAGAGAAAAACCATCATAGACAGACTGTCCTAAAAATAACCATGGACAACTTTAAAGGTGACATGTGTGACACCTAAGGTGACCAGATTTTCAGATTGGTAAAGAGGGACACCTTTGACCGGGGGGGGGGGGAGGGTTGATTAAAAATTTTATACGGAGCAACAAAAATTTCCATACAACGAAAAAATAGTATTGTAATATTTTTTTTATTTCAGCATAACTACAATTTACAAATATAAATTGTAACTGTTGCCAAACATCAAAATTTTGATCACGTGACCATGAGGATGCTGCAACGGTCGCTAAGTGCGAAAATGGTCGCTAAGTGTGAAAAATGGTCATCAGTCACTTTTTTCAATGCCATTGTAACTTTGGTCACTATACCACCTTTCTTGCCACAGTTCTTAAGTGAATAACTGCAGCTGGTATTCTGTATTTTGGATAGAATCTTTTTTAAAATAGTCTAAGACAATTTAAAAAAAGAATCCACATAGAATAAATTGAAGTAAAACATTTCAAACTATTCCACACAGAATAAATTGAAGTAAAACTATTTTTAAAAATTCTATGCACAATATATTTCAAAGTATTGTGCATAGAATTTTTAAAAATGGTTTCACTTCAATTTATTTTGGATAGAATCCTTTTTTAAAATTGTCTTAGACAAATTTAAAAAAAGATTCTATCCAAAATACAAAATACCAGCTGCAGTTATTCACTTAAGAACTGTGGCAAGAAAGGTGATATAATGGGCCAAGGTTAGTGACCAAAGTTACAATGGCATTGAAAAAAGTGACTGATGACTATTTTCACACTTAGTGACCATTTTCACACTTAGCGACCATTGCAGCATCCTCATGGTCACACGATTAAAATTTTGATGTTTGGAATCAGATTCGTATTTATCATGGTTTCAGTGTCCTGGGGCCATATAATCACCTTTTGACAAAGTCAAATGGGGAAACCAGATTCACTTATGTTACTAACTTATCAGCTGCAGTTATTCACTTAAGAACTGTGGCAAGAAAGGTGGTATAATGGGCTTAGTGACCAAAGTTACAATGGCATTGAAAAAAGTGACTGATGACCATTTTTCACACTTAGCGACCATTTTCACACTTAGCGACTGTTGCAGCATCCTCATGGTCACACGATCAAAATTTTGATGTTTGGCAACAGTTACAATTTATATTTGTAAATTGTAGTTATGTTGAAATAAAAAAAATATTACAATACTATTTTTGCGTTGTATGAAAATTTTTGTTGCTCCGTATAAAATTTTTAATCAAGCCCCCACCCTCAGTCAAAGGTGTCCCTCTTTACTGAAAATCTGGTCACCTTGCTTTTTAGGATGCTGTCTAGATTTGCCATAGCTTTCCTCCCCAGGAGCAAGCATCTTTTAATTCCTTGGAATTGGGTATGTCTAGTTTAATGAAAAGAAGGACCGAGGTATTGTATTGTGGTTGCTGCAATTAATATACTTAATAACTCCATTTTTATTCTTTATTTTTTAATAATAATTTTCATAACAGTTGCTCCTGTTTTTGTAATTACTGTTTTATATTATTATTTTAGTGGATTGTTGTCACCCCTGAGAATCATTTCTATTGAGATGTACACATTTGAACAATGTATTTATTTTCATATTTAAGGAAAGGCATCATCTATAAACTAAGCAAAGGTGTAGCTTCCAAGATGTGCCCTTGGGATCTTGAAGTTGGTGGGAATCTACTCAGAGATTAATTGAGGAAAGCTTAATAACAGGGAGTTCTTAACTTAAATCCACACAGAATAAAACTATTTTAATAAATCCTATGCACAATAAATAAAATATTATTTTAAAATACATTAAAAAATAAAAGAAAAAATCCCACTTACCAGTAGGCAGACACGCCAAGTCAATCCAGAATGATGTATATATTAATACAAAGAACTGAGCAAATTAAAATGGTAAAATAGTCCCAGGGAAATATTTTTCAAAGAAAAAAGAAGAGCACCATTTTTCCCACACGAGCAGACCTCCAAACTCCGTGCCCCTCCCCTCCGGAAAATCCAGGAAGTAACAGTAGCTTCCCTCTCTAGCCAGGTGTTTCCTGCAGCTCTATGGTAATGGGTCATTTTTTCTCATAAAAGTGAGTAAGGGCGGGGGGGGGATGTCCGTTTTCTTGCTTTAAAGTTTTAATATCTTCAATGAAAGTACTGAGACAGAGAGAGAGGTTAGTTAGACAGGGTGTCTTTTGTCTTGCCCCGGTTAGGATTTCTTGCCTCGGTTAGGATTTCTTAAGCAAATTCACTGGGCTTTCAACATGATGAAGCCAGAAAAAAATTGGGACTTTTTTAAAACGTGGAGGGACACGGGACAAATTGTTATAAAGCGTGATTGTCATGCTGAAATCGGGACATCTGGTCACCTTAGTGACACCTACCATATTTGACAAGTACTGTACCAGACTGCATTTTTTAAGCAACCACTAGGTTATTACAAAAAGAGAGAAGAGAAGCAAGACTATGTATTTTACTTTACTGTGCTTCTACTGTTTTCATTTGTCCTGGTCATAACAATGATTGAAATTCCCTTTATGCATTAACTCAGTGTGAAGCAGGAAAATGTCTTGCAAATTTACAGCATGGTTTCCTGCCATTTCAGACAGGAAACCTATAGAACTGTAGCACAAACCCTAAACAGATTTAACATAGTGTCAATACAAAAGACAAACCAACAAAAGAAAGAAAAAAAAGGAGTATCTCAGATGACACCCCAGGGTCCTCACTCTTTGTCATTGTGATCCAAAACCATTAAGCTTCAATGATTAAAATGACTCAAATCACATTTCTGATGTATGGACAGTGATGAAAAAGGTCATAACCCTTTATTTTTAAGCAGTTTTATATATTTTTTTCTAACTTTGCCTATTAGCTGTGAACAGGAAGGCTGTCATTCCTTTAGGATACTTAGGAGAATGTCATTTTGCTACTTTTCTTGTAGTTAGTAGTTAGTAATATAATATAATATAATATAATATAATATAATATAATATATATAATATATATAATATATATATATAATATAATATAATATAATATACAATATATAATATAATCTACATATACATACACATATACACATATACACATATACACACACACACACACACACACACACACACACACACACACACACACACACACACACACACACACACACACACACATATATATATATATATATATATATATATATATATATATATATATATATATATTGCATTTGTGCTGATAAATAAATAAAGGGAGACTAGTATAGATCTATTTCAAGCTATTTAGCTCTCATCAGCTAGCCATACCCTTACTGGGATTTGAACCTGGGCTGTATTACATATTAGGCACCTGTATTATCCACTAGGCCACAGATTCTCCGCCTTTATCAGCTAAGCCAGGGAAATAGGTATGTATTGTGTCACAACGCCTGGTATACCCAAATATGGGAGGAAGCATACTGCTTCCTTTCTCTGTCTATCGGCTCATCACAAGATACCATCCAGACAGAAAGCCATTATTTTTACTGTTGCCTTTGTTACATTTGTGTTGCATTTGTGCTGATAAATAAATAAAGGGAGACTAGTATAGATCTATTTCAAGCTATTTAGCTCTCATCAGCTAGCCATACCCTTACTGGGATTCGAACCTGGGCTGTATTACATATTAGGCAGCTGTATTAGCCACTAGGCCACAGGTTCTCCTCCTTTATCAGCTAAGCCAGGGAAATAGGTATGTATTGTGTCACAACCCCTGGTATGCCCAAATATGTATATTCCCTTTTAATTTAGAGTTTCCATATTATGGCCCCATATCAACTTGAAACCCTATTCAGAGCAGGTTCTTTAATTGGCACTAACAAAAACAATTGGACTGCAAAAATACAGGAAATCACTAGATATTTTCTACCATCTAAAATTCATTTGGATGTCTGCATTCCAAATCTAGTAGTTTTTCTTTCATTAAGTTTCACCAAGTTTTTAATAACTATTTGTCCATTTCATTTTTTTTTCATTTTATTAAGATTTATAGGCTGCCCTTTTCCCTGAGGGGACTCAGGGCGGCTTACAATCACAGGGGAGGGGGTGCAGTATCAAAAGACAAAACAAAATGTGAACAAAAGAAAAATAATAAAACACAACTTTCATTCAACAATCAACACTCGGGCGGGTAAATTGGGAACCTATCCCCAGGCCTGTTGGGAGAGCCAGGTCTTGAGGGCTGCGCGGAAGGTCTGGATGGTGGTGAGGGTACGGATCTCCACGGGGAGGTCGTTCCACAGGGTTGGAGCTGCAACAGAAAAGGCTCTCCTCCGTGTAGTCGCCAGTCGACATTGACTGGCGGATGGGATTCGGAGGAGGCCCAGTCTGTGCGATCTAATCGGTCGAAGGGAGGTAATCGGCAGAAGGCGGTCTCTCAAGTACCCAGATCCACTACCATGGAGTGCTTTAAAGGTGGTCATCAATACCCTGAAGCGCACCCGGAGACCGACAGGTAGCCAGTGCAGCTCGCGGAGGATGGGTGTAACGTGGGCGAACCGCGGTGTGCCCACTATCACTTGCGCGGCTGCATTCTGGACTAACTGCAGTCGCCGGATGCACTTCAAGGGCAACCCCATGTAGAGCCCATTGCAGTATTCCAGCCTAGAGATCACAAGGGCTCGAGTGACTGTTGCGAGAGCCTCCCGGTTTAGGTAGGGCCGCAACTGGCGGACCAGGCGAACCTGGGCAAATGCCCCCCTGGTCACAGCTGACAACTGGTGGTCAAAAGTCAGCTGTCCACAGATGTAATCACCTCCTTAGAAAGGGATTGATAAGGAAAACTGGTTGGATAATTTCTCTGTATACAGCTCTGTATACACTTTGCAAGTAGCTTTAGCAATGAATACTCAGCTCAATAATTTCTCTGGTGCTATATTTTAAATTGGATCTGAATTTCACTTTGAATATTTTATATGGGTAGGAGGAATATAATTTGAAGAGAGCCAATTTTACACCCACACATGGGAATGGATATAAACATGTATAAAGGAAGCTATAATGAGTCAGACAATAGTTTAAATAATCTAGTAAGACAGTTTGCCTTGACAGAAACTCTTTAGGTTTCTAGACAAAGGTTTTTCCAATTGTATCTGGAGATTCTGGACAAAGTAGGGATTCCATGATAGTAAGATATGGCCTCAACTTGTGTATGTCTCTATGAATCTAATTTAGGGATGATATAAAGTGCTCCAGAATCCATATCTTGTATAAATCTCCCTGTTATATATACATCATTGGGCTGAGGAAAGCCTTGATTCAGAAATTCAGTTTATTTATTTATTCAATTCTTAAAACATCTATCTCAGATTTATGACCCTGGCAGCTTCCAATAAAAAAACATAAACAATGCCCCCCCAAAAACCCAAAACAACCATGTAAACAATAAAAATGTTTAAACAATTAAAAACAATACAATACAATCCCCCAGAAAGTACAATACTTCAAGAACATACATCCATTGTATGGGCTCCACATTAACCTCTGATCCCCAAGTCAGATGGCAAAGTTCAAAGACAATTTGATGGGATTACTCATATCAAATAAAATTAGAATTTATAATCAATCAATAAGTAGAATGGAACTAAAAACTCAACATAAATCTTGACTGAGCATGGTGTGAACAATTCTAAGAGACAATCACTTGCCCGAATAACAATTCCCTGTTGCTCTACAGCAGTGGTTGTCAATCTTCCCAATGCCGTGACCTTTTAATACAATTCCACAAGTTGTGGTGACCCCCAACCATAACATTGGTGTCTCGGTTCCTAAGACCATTGAAAATATGTGTTTTCCGATGGTCTTAGGTGACCCCTGTGAAAGGGTCATTTGACCCCCAAGGGGGTCCTGATCCACAGGTTGATAACCACTGGTCTACAGAGAGCTGGCTAAAATTTCATCCTTCTTGATGCGCATAAAAGCCTAGACAGGTCTGTCTTCTTGTTAGCAGCTTCTCTAAAAAACAAGAATTCTAAAATCAAATGAAAGGCTTCTTATTCCACTGAGACTTAGCCTCATCCTGATTGACAGCTTTTAACAAGTTTATTTTGTTATTTAATTTACAGTATATTTTACTGATTCTCCCCCCCCCTCCCGTGAATCATGCTGGGTTACAAATGGGATGAATGGACAAATGGATGGGTGAATAGACAGATACGCAGACAGACAGATAGACAAATGGACTGATGCTGCAGTACTACTATTACCCAAATCATGGATAGCAGCCAATGCATAACTGTGCACACAGAGAATAATTTAAAACTCTTTTTTAAACTGGCTGAAATGGTTAGGGTTCAGAGGTGGTATTCTGCCGATTTGCCACAGTTCGGGCGAATCGGTAGTGGTTACAGTGAGTGGCTCCTCCCACCTGACCAGATGTCATCACGGATGGTCTGTGCATGAGCAGAAGGTTCTGTGCATGCACAGAGCGCTGTGCACAAGCTCCCGGTACCAAACCAGTAGCAAAGGTAAGAGGATTTCATGCCTGACAGGGATAACATATATTCAACAATTAATTAGTGGAACAACTTGCCTCCATAAATTGTAAATTCTCCAATACTGGAAGTTTTTAAGAAGAGATTGGATAACCATTTGTCTGAAATAGCATAAGGTTTCTTGCCTAAGCAGGGAATTGGGCTAGAAGAACTCCAAAGTCCCTTCCAACTCTGTTATTCTAATTCTAATATAAATATAACGGTAGCTGCAGCACCTTTCCTAATCTGTTGTTTTCCAGATCCTTGGAACTATGACTTTTATCTTGGAAGCATTTGTACTCCAACACATCTGAATGCTGCTACATCTGGAAAGGCTCATATCATATATTAACTGCACCTATGGCTATCTCCCTACTTCCTTAAATATAGAGCATCTGTATATACTATGATTGTCCAATTATTAGGAGCATCCAAGTGCTAGAAATACTGTTATCACCGTTAAAAATGTATCTATATCCATAATTATACAGATTCTTCTGGGAAATAAAAAATATATCTCAGGAATATTTCTGGCATGAAGGAACACAGATAAGAGTAACACTACACTTGCAAATCATTATGTTTCAATAGTTGGTGTGGTATTTGTGCTAACCACCCAGCAATATTAATTCATAAAGACTGACCTGCAGAAAAATAATCCCAGATTATATTAACAGCAACAACATTTTTAAATTTCTGTTCTGTGGAATTTTTCTCCCAACCATATGTTTAACAAATTAGTTCAATGGAAATTGAATTGTATTTATTCTGTATGATACTTGTATTCATTCATTCATTCATCAACCTGCTCATTTTTAGCTTTTACAAAAAGTACAAGTAATCATACAGAAGGAAAATCACTTATTGTTTCTATCTTGTAAAATAAATGGGGTCAGTGACTTTAATGAAAAATCTGATATGTCAGGGTTTTTTTGTGTTTCTGTTGCAGATCCAAGATGAGAATGGGAAAATTAAAGAATGGCCAGAATGGATTAATTTATTGGTTTAAATGAAGGAAGGAATTAGGTTTTCCAGTTTTCGACCTTGTCCGATTTGTAGTATTCTAACTAAAACAACCCAAGTCCTGCTGTGCTGTCTCAACATCTTAGTGGTGGAATGTTCTAGGGAGGGATAGTGAACATAAGGCCAAGAACATATCTTCTTGATTACTTAAGTCATAAAGATCTTCCCAGCTGCCCATTCAAAGTGAATTGATACTTATATTGAACAATAGGTACATGTATATGAAGTATCTGAGCCTGTGGTCCAAAGGTTTAGCAGTTTGAAACCCAAACACCTTATGACAGTGTGAGATTCTGCCCACCTAGCACTTTGAAAGTAAGCAAGTGTAAGTAGATAAATAGGTACCACTTCGGTAAGAAGGTATCAGTATTCTGTACACCTTGATGTATAGTCATGCTGGCCACATGATTACATAAGTGTCTTTGGACAACGCTGCTTCCCTTAGCTAGAAAATAAGGCATCATTTTCTATTGTAATCCACTTGTGAATTTTACAAAAAATAAAGTGATGAATACTAAACTGATGGCCTCCTTAAGATGGTACACAAGTGAGGAAAAGCTTTCAGAATGCTAATGGTGTGTATTGTGTCTTGGTTAAAGCCTTTAGAAAGTCTAATTGCTGATGATACTGGTGTTGCCAAACAGGTAAAGAAAAAGTTGCAAAACCAGCACTACAGTGGGAAGAAAGAAACATGAATTGAGAAAGCTAAAAAGAATAGATGAAATTAATATTTTTGACAATTTAGGCAAAAATTAAAATGGACTGGAATTAGACACTTTCAGTCAAAGGTTCATACTATTTACTGTTTGGGACATGAAAAATAAAGGAGGAATGACATTATTTTCAATCAGGAAGGAGATAGCAAAAGCAGTACAAAGCAATTAATTTCTGTATTGAATAATATCAGTTAGGTTTCATAGACAATTTTTTAATATCTCCAATCTTTGCTACAGAAGAAGAGGGAGTTAAGTATTTTATAGTTAATTTCAATCTGGAATCAACATGGTAGAAAAATGTGCTCCATATGGTTGGAGATGCAGTATCAGTAATATACTTAAGATTCTCAACTATCTTTAGCAGTGGAGGCATTTCTCTACTGAGACCTAATGGATGTTTTGATGGGTCTCCTGGACTAAGCTCCCACTCAATGAGGAGGTGGCAGCTATATCCAGAAGGACCTTATTTTGGTTGCCAGTTCCACTCATTTCTGAATCAGGAAGCTCTGCTTGCTAACACTGATACCCTAGCAACCTCCCGGCCAAGCTACTGTAATGGTCTCTAAACACACAGCACTACCTTTCAAGGCTATCCACAAACTATAATTGGTCCAAAAAGCAGAAACATGGGTGGTTATGGGCCTACTTCAGTTATCATAGGATAAAATTTTAGAGGATCGAGGGTAGAGAAGACGCGAGAGCCAGGACTTCGAACGGAACAGGTTTATTGTAGATAGTTTGACAGCGATTCGAAACTATCCTTCGGTTAACAATGTATTTATACAGGCAACAAGAACAGACAGACCAATGGGCGCTCAGCAAGCATCTGGCAACTGCTGACGCTGCGCCCCGACCAATCAGGATGGCTCGGGCGGCTAGCAACAGGCTATGCTGCACCCCAGCCAATCAGGGCGCAGCCTGGTCTGTTGCTGGCCTCCCAGTCGTAACTTCGAGGACTTTATGAGTCCTCAACAAAAATCTATCTGGTCCAGCATATTTGGGATATAATCTATCTGGTCCAGAATGGTACAGATCTAAGATAGTTGCTTATATCCTTCCTTGAATAGGTGAAACACATATAATGGGATATTAATGAATTAATATTTGGACTATTCCAATCTAATGTGCCATGCCTGGATTCAGTAGAAGACAAAGCTCTGTACACATGTATATGAGGCTTGCTTTGCCAAAGTGAGCTCAAGCATTTAAACCCATATATATGTGACTACTCATTCCTCTAAATGTGGATCCAAGCAGATTGCCAAAGTTTATAAGAAAAGTGTTGCATTTCCCCCCTTCAACCAGTACACAATTAGAAAGTATAAGATTGTTACAATTGCAATCTAAATTACTTACATGTGTCTCTTGTACAGTAAATGTCTTGTTTTAATTAAACTTATATGGGTGTATGAACAGCTATACTAATCTGATCCACCATATCTGCATATGAAATAAATTGCATTTAGCATCACAGATGTAGATAATTCTTTTCTCATTTTTATGAAGGTAAACATTCTTAGACAAAGGATGATTTAAACCAATATTTTCCAATATTGATCCACAAGATTTGATGGGACTAAGGAGTTATTATTCATACTGGTACTACTCTTAATTAAATTTCTATTTATTAAATTATTTTCATATAATAAATATTTAGAGTTTAAAGAACAATCTGAAACTGCATGAAGTTATCAATTGATTTGGTAGTGTCATCTGTACTATATACAAATGAATTATGAAATTGCTTGATGGAGTTCTGAGTGTAGGACCATTCTATGCACAGAAGGATATATCTTATAAATTGTTTTATTATTTTTATTTTAAAAAAACATTGTCCGACAATTTTCCACATATTTGTAATTCAATTAGATGTGAGATCTTATCACTTCCTCAGACTGAGATGAATCTCACATAAGTCTCAATTTTGATTCCAACACTTTAATACATATTTCATCTATACTGCATTACCTAAAGTCCATTCTTAGGCATTTTGGCAATACTTCTTCAGTATGTTTTCTGGAGTTGACATCACTGCATCTGGTTAACATTTATGACAAGAAGTTTCTGTGCCCTTCAGACCAGCTATTATGACTACAATAGGAAAGCACAGTACTATTTTCTATGGGAGAAGAAACTCTTAATACTTTTCCTGACCAGATGTATTTAATTGTGAATAGAACAGTATGTATTTGTGGTAACAGTTAATCTTTGAAGACTCAAAAGTAAAATAACATTTTTTAACCAGCTGTATTTTTGTGGATAAGCTTAGGCTTGTTATTAAATTGGAATCCATTTTTCTCAACCAATATCCTTCTTTGAAGCAGATTAGCACCGTGGAATTCATGAGTCAGCTAAACCCAAGACTCTAGAGATTCACATTAACCATTAGAAAACAAAACCTATTAAAAAAAATCAACAAGTTGGAAGGACTCACTGCTCCTCTAGTCCAAATGCCTGCTGATCCTATACATTTGTTGCTATAGCAATTCATTTAAATTCATGCCCCAGTCTCTAGGTTTATAGGTTGCAACTGTGAGAGTGGATCACTGATTGTCTTTTGATGAAGCCCAGTCAGCCTCTGCTTTGCTGTTGCTTCGACTGCCATGAAACGGGGAGGGAGGGCATGGTATTTGGGTGGGGTTACTCTTTGTGCTGGAGGAAGGTTCTGGAGTTCACCGGCTGATCGGACTATGCATGCGTGGGAGTTTCCCGCCAGGATTAACGGCGTCGACATTCCATCTTCGTGATGCCTTTTGAAGTTATCTCGCACCTGACACTTGGGAGAATTATGATTGGCCTCTAACTGTGATGCCAAGGGGTGGGGAATGGGCTATTCTATATATCAACCGCTTTCGCGCCTAAATGTTCAGATTTCACTTCGCTATGCCTTTAATCATTTTTAATTAGTAAAAGTACACTTGATTTCCACACATGGAGACTCGTGGTCATTCTTTCCTAATTAGTAAATGAAGAGGAGCTGACAGTAAGCGAAATCTGACTAACACCCCACCAGGAGAACCCAATCTACCATGGGGGGTGAAACTACAAGGAGAAATGGAGAAAATGTCTTTGCACGCAAGCAATGAAGAAATTGAAGAGGAGACTGCTGATCTACCATTACCTGACAGGATGGCTGAGCTGGAAATAGCGGGCCCTGCGATCCTCCCCCGTTGGTCCTTGTCCATGGGACAAAAAGAAGAGGGTGCCAGCTGGGATGCTGGAGTTACCAGAAGAAAACATCAGGAGAGGCCGTTTGAAACGGGGGCCAAGCGAAGGCCCCAAGAAAGAATTCAGCCGGAGGACTTGGAACAAAGGTACTCTGGGCAAAGATTCGGGGAGGGTGAAGAGGCCGAGGGGGAATGGGAGCAAGCTAACCCAGAGACAGCTTCACCCCCCCCCAGCAGGAAACAAGTACATTCAAGAATAACAAGGCCTATCAAAGTCTACTGTGAACATTATTCAGCATAGGGAGATGCCCTATTTGGAGTTTCTTTTGAACACTTTTACTTTTTATCCAGATGAAGATTATACGAATTAAGGAAGGAGACAAATATCAATGGCAGTTTGATACTGGCTTTAATTAGGAGTCTTCTTCCAGACTGTTTTTTATTCTAAATATGTTTTATTTTCATTTTCATTTTCATTTCATACAGTCACATATATACTGTGCATAACCGGGGCCATATAACATTGAGCAATAAACACAGCCATCCTTGTCAACAATACTCCCCAAATACAAACCCAATATACCACTTCAACCCTCCATACACCCTTTCTTTCACCCCCCTCCAACTTTCCTTTTTCCCCTCCAACATTCCCCTCCCCTACTTCCCCTCCCCCTCTATCACTCCTCTCTCCCAATACACTCCCTCCCTTCCATCTCACCCTCCCTCCGATCCTCTCTCCCACCCTCTCTACCCCTCTTTCTTCTTTCCCTCTGCTCCTCCCTTCGGTGTATTTCTACTATCTATCAATATATTCAGCTTCCTATTTTTACACTAGAATTAAAAAAGCAACAGTATACAAGTGCAATCATGTTACATTAAAATATAGCACATACTATACGGCTAGATCTTTGTTCCCTGATCCCTTGCCCTTCCGGAAGGAGGAAATGATGCTTTTTGTCTGGTAGTTGTGTGATTTGCTGTTTATCTTGTCCTTCTCGTGGTCTTTCTCCAGATCCAGATGATTCAGGGTGTCCCGCCTTCAGGATCTTGTGATAGAAATCTTGGGCTTCCCATACAGAGTTGAGACGATATTTTTGCTTATCAAATGTAATTATAATACCAAATGGCACATCCCATCTATACTGTATCTGACGGTTTCTGAGTTCTTCCACTAGAAAAGCATAATCTCTCCTGGCTCTTAGCATTTGGGGTGGTATTTCTTTCAAGACAATCAAGTTCTGTCCGCCAATTTGAAGCCTGGTATTATAAGACTCTTGTAGTATCATGTTTCTGAGCTCTCTTGTAGCAAAGTATATAATTACATCTCGGGGGAGTTGCTTCTGTTTTGCCACCCAAGAGTTAGCGCGATAAATTTTTTCGATCTGCCAGTCAAAGTTGGACCCCGGTCTTTCCACCAGATGGTTAAAAGCCTCTGAGAAAATCTGCTTCAAGTTCTCCTGTTCGTCTTCGCGCAGCCCCCTGACTCTTAATGCAAGCTCCATCTGTCTGTACTGTATCATAACAATTTGTTTTTCAGCGTTTTCAACTTTTTGTTGCACCACTTCAGTTTTGGATGTCAAATTAGTGTTGGCTTCATTAAGAACCTCTAGCTTATCTTCCATTCCAGAAACATATTCTGTCAATACAGTTACAAGTCCCACCATATCATCCTTTGTTTTGGCAATCCTAGTATCAAGCTTATCATATGAGTCTGCTTTAAATTTCTTTATCTCCTCTCTGAATTCTCTGAAAGTTTCTAAATTCTGCTCTCTAAATTCTCTAAAAGTTTTAAAAAAAAGTTCTTTCGTTAGCAGATCTCCAGTAGGGGGCATAGAGGGTGGAAGCTGCGACTTTGTGCCAAGTGTGTGAGATGTACTCCTAAGAAGAGATTTCCCCGAATTTAATTTTGATGCCATTATATCTTTTCTTCAAACAATTATTCAACAATTATTCAAACTTTACTGGCTCGCTGTGTAGCTTACGAGGAAAGAAAGTATTAAGTCTCCCCTTTATTTGTTCTTAGAGGTTTTTCAAAAGATTTCAGAAAAGGGCATTGTAACAAAGCAGGTTTCAAAAGATTAGCATTGTAACAAAACAGTTCAGCATATTCATCTCTGTTTGGAATGTCTCTATATTAACAAGGAGTCTTTTAAAACTTTTAAAAGTTGATAGGAAAAAAATCTTGTAAGCTCTTCAGAGAAATGAAACTAATTAATAAGAGCCTGCTGGCTGGCTGTTCCTTTGATCTTTTTTATCACTGTTCTTTGCCGGATAGTTAGGAATGTGGCACAATCGCCATTTTAGGAGCTTATTTTTTTAAGAAAAAAAAAACCAAGTGCACAAAGAAAGCTCTTGTACTTATCTTGAACTAAGATAAGGTTCTCAAGTATGGACTCTGCTTGTATTAATCTCAAATAAATATATCAAAAATTGTCCTAAGCGGGGGTTCCTTACTTTGCGCCGTAATGATTACAGCAGGAATTTCTGGCACGGAGATGTGATTCAGCCTTGGCTGGCCCCCCTTCCATTCGCAGCAAAAAAAAAAAAAGCTGCAAACTTCAAAGAAAAGCTCTTACCAGCTGGATCTCTCTCTCACTCTTCTTTGCCTGAAGAATGAGGTATCTACCAGGTATTTAGGCAGATAACGCGGCCAGGAACCCAGGGGCAGCTCGTTAAGCTGCCGCCATCAGCAAGTTCTCGCCCCGGAAGTCCTTCCAGACTGTTATAACACCTTACAAAGAACACAAGAAGAGAGATTTACTTAATTCATCTTACTGTTCCCATGGTTGCCAAGCTGATAACCTGGGAGAAATGGAACATCAATTAGACAAATACCAGCAATGAATGAATACTGAGAAGCTACTGTTTCTCAAGTTGTAGTTAACATCTGATCTTATATTCATTGCTAGCTTTACTGTATTCTCCATCCATTTATTTAATTTTCTTTAAAAGCCACCCATCTTAGAAGCTATTGGGGTCATTTATGCTAGCCAGCTTCACAGTTCAATCTATGTTCTACATAGATTGAATTATTTCATTGTGCGGTGCAATTTCTATAGCTGCCCATTTAAAACAAAAACTCTGGGTAGCTTACAGTTCAAAACATCAGGTATTTAATACCTGATAAAGGATTGAACCTTGATAAATGCAAAATTTGAAAAGAGATAGTCCTTATTTTTGTAATAGGACACCTCTCTTCATTTAAATATATCCTGTCTTACAATGAGGCACACAAAAGAAGACATTTTGAAGCCTTGTGGGGGCAAGTAATTTTTTTTAAAGCAAATAACATATCATGTTTTGGGTCTATTGTGTAGATTGTATTTGTGTTCTTCTATACATAGTTACACAATAGATCTTCCATTGATATAGACCTTTTATATTGGGAGCCACAGTGCATCTTCTTATCATTCTGCTTTTGGAGTTGCTTGAATGTTTTTGAATATCTGAGGAAGCTATCATGTATTTCTTAAAATCTGAAGTTCTGGAAAATTTCTGCTGTTTGTTGCCAGGAACATCTTCATAGTAAGACTGTGAGTAATTTTTAGAGCTGTGGATTCATGGCACAAAAGATGGAATATATTACCTTAGCATGCAAGTCAGATTTATTTTGGAATAGCTTTACATTGTTCCCTCTCTTTTTTCATATAAAATCTCATGAAAAGAGAGGGAAGCTTTATTTTATCAGGATGGGAAATGTAAATGATATTTCCATTGAGAGTGCAAGGCTGTAAAAATGTATTTCACAGGAAAAATCAGCTATTCATGATCTTTCACCACCATTTTTAAGACAACAGATTAAATTACTATATGGCATCATATTGTGCTTTGTTCTAAAAAATGCATAAAAACATCAACATTCCCATGAAGGTTCTAAAATATATGTTGATTTACAATTTGCTTCATATTTATTTCAATCCACATACCGTATTTTCACGACCAAAAGCCGCACCGGATTATAAGCTGCAGTATCAATTAACGTTAATTTTTCAAACTTTTTCCACATATAAAGCGCACCGGGTTATAAGCCGCACATTTCCCGACGCTTCTGGACATCTGTTGCAGTCGCGAGGAGCGGTACGAAGGTTCTTGGCGCTCCAGGAAGCCCCGAAAGCAGCTGGGAGAGGCGCACGGCTTGGTTTCTCCTCCCTGGACGTCGCAGCAGCAGCCCCAAGCGCACCGATCTCTGTGTTTTTCGCATCGGGGCATGCTCTTGCAGCACACCCCGATGCGAAAAACACTGAGATCGGTGAGTTTGGGGCTGCTGCTGCGACATCCAGGGAGGAGAAACCAAACCGCGCGCCTCTCCCAACTGCTTTCGGGGCTTCCTGGAGCGCCAAGAACCTTCGTGCCACTCCTCGCGACTGCAACAGATGTCCAGAAGCGGCTTTTGGGGCTAATGGGGATTGGATTTCCAGCTCGATAGCCCCTGTCGCTTCTGGACGTCTATTGCAGTTGTGAGGAGCCGAGGAGAGTGTGGAGAAGAGCGCGTGCCGGTTCTTGGCGCTCCGGGAAGCGGGAGAGGCGCACGGTTTGGTTTCTCCTCCCTGGACGTCGCAGCAGCAGCCCCAAGCGCACCGACCTCTGTGTTTTTCGCATCGGGGTGTGCTGCAAGAGCATGCCCCGATGCGAAAAACACAGGGATCGGTGCGCTTGGGGCTGCTGCTGCGACGTCCAGGGAGGAGAAACCAAACCGCGCGCCTCTCCCGCTTCCCGGAGCGCCAAGAACCGTCGCGCGCTCTTCTCCACACTCTCCTCGGCTCCTCACAACTGCAATAGACGTCCAGAAGCGACAGGGGCTATCGAGCTGGAAATCCAATCCCCATTAGCCCCAAAAGCCGCTTCTGGACATCTATTGCAGTCGCGAGGAGCAAAGCAGCTGGGAGATCTTTTTCCACATATAAAGCGCACCGGGTTATAAGCCGCACTGCCGATTTTGGATCAAATTTTAGGATTTTCAGTGCGGCTTATGGTCGTGAAAATACGGTACTTATTGACAAAGGTACTTTAAGGTAGCCTTCAAATTACTGCATACATGGGACTTTCTGTACTTTAACAGAGGTTCCATTCCTACCTACCTACCTACCTACCTCATATCAGAGGGCTGGATCCAGAGCCACAAAGGTCCTCAGAGATGACAATTACCACCTTCAATTTCAAGCAGAAGCCAACAGGCAATAAGTGCAGCCCTGAATCATTGGGGCCATCTTAGCATATTAGGATATGCCCATCATTACCTGGTCTGTCACATCCTGTTTTTTTCTATCTTCTGAATGCTTTCCAAGGGCACTCTCTTGAAAAGGTAGTCTTTGATTTATAACAGTTCATTTAGTGACCATTTAAAGTTACAATGGCAGTGAAAAAGTGACTTATGACCATTTTTCACACTTACGACTGTTGCATCATCCTCATGGTATGTGATTAAAATTCAGATGCCTGGCAACTGACTCATATTTATGATTATTGCAATGTCCTGGGTCATGTGATCCATGGACTATCAGGCCTGCAATTATATTCCTTTTAGAATTTTGGCCTGCCATACTTTCTCTTATTTCAATATGCTGTTTCATTAGTATAGTTGATGGGAGGGGGGAATAGACAGAAGTAAGATTATGGAATGTATTGTTATCATTCTTTTCTAGAAGCCAAGGTCGTCTTTTGTCTCCGCACTAGTACACCTGACCGGAAGCAGCTGGGTGTGGATGCCAGCATGGAAGAAGAAGATTGGACCATGTGATGGATTGTGGGTGTGGGGACAAGATCATGAACTTTTAACTGGGTGGAATTGTGATGTCATTTCCAGTATTGGGATTTCATAGCATAATGCCAAGATGTGTGCTTTATTAAGTTGGAACTTTAAGGATCGTTTTGCCTTGGACTCTGATTTAATTCTACATGACACTTGGAACGCTGACATGGACATTGTGACCTGACAAGCTAAATCAATGGGGAAACTGGATTGACTTAACAACCATATTATTAACTTAAGAATTGCAGTGATTCACTTCAAAACTGTAGCAAGAAAGGTCATAAAATGGGGTAAAATTAACAACTGTCTCGCTTACCAATAGAAATTTGGGACTCAGTTGCGGTTATAAATTGAGGACTATCTGTAATCCAAGAGGCAGATGACTAATGAGAAATTGAGCCAGTTATATGAGCCACAACTAGCATACAAGATGTTAACTGCAGAAAAAGGCTACATGTTCATAGCAGCTGAGCAGAAGGTGCAATTGAATTTGAATTCTGAGACTATGGCACCGCTTCCTAGATTAGGCTTGCCTCTTCACAAAATGGTTCTCATAAAGACAATAGATAAAGTGTTCCCTTTTCTACTATTGTATCTTACCTGTAGCAATAGCAATAGCACTTTACAGCCCCCTCTAAGCAGTTTACAGAGTCAGTATATTGTCCACAACAATTTGGGTCCTCATTTTACCCACCTCGGAAGGATGGAAGGCTCAGTCAACCTTGAGCCTGCTGGGATTTGAACTGCCAAATTGCAGTTCAAGGCAGGCAGCCGGCAATCAGCAGAAGTAGCCTGCAGTACTGCACTCTAACCACTGTGCCACCAAGGCTCATTTTTTCTGGACTGACAGTCAGATTTATGGATTGAGTATTGAAGTGCAGCAACCTACCTCCTTAAAAATAAGACTGAAATGAATTCCCTTAAGTAGATATTGTATTGAATACCAGCAATAAGCAGCATTAAATCTCATCACCATCCTGTCAGGTAAGAGAAGAAACCACATTGCATATATCTGATTCAGTGGACATTGTTCAAATCTAAAAAAGAAGACAATTTTGAAGTCCATATTGTTGTAATGATATTTGGGAGTAACCTTGGAAGACTTGATGAAGAGCTACAGTCAAAACATCCATGAAGCAAAAGTTATTTCAGCCCACAGAAGGAAAAAAGGCATTGGAAGTATTTCAGAAGGGCTCTCCTTAGCTTTCTGGGAAGTAAAATTAAGGAGGGGAGAAATGCTTTCAGACTTGCAGTATGCTGTTACTGTAAGGTAGTGTATGGGTTTGTGCTTCTTGTCTGGCTATCACAAAGGGCTTACAATTGTGTTACAAGCTACGGTAATATCTCAATTTTCTTAAATAAGATGAAACAAATAGGACAATTACCTAACATATGTGTTGCTTTTTTTTAAAAAAAGTGAGTAGCTAAGTAATAAGGAAAAAAGATCTGGTTCAACTTGTTCTACAGTTAAGTGCTTAGGAGACTGAAGCTCTTCTGTGGTGGATGTAAACTTTTAAAAAGGGATTTTATAGAAACTTTTTACTTGCAGCAACAATAAATGCTAATGTTGATGAAGAGACAAATGCCTTGAGTCATGGTTTCTTAAGTAACCTGCCAGCATTTGTTCTTGGCTAGTTCAACTTCCCAACATTTTTTTAGTGTACAAGACTAATATATTGCCAAGTATTCTGGTCATTAGTTGCTTGGTTGCCTTAATTCCTTGTCTATTTTTGATCTCCTTTATATATACTGCTAGAAAATCCTGCTTGGTTTATTGACTAATGTTTTTATAATCAAATCTCTGGAACAGATTGAATTCCAGACTTCCTGTAAGCGTGGTGAAGCTGAACCAAAATAGAACTGTTGCACAACTGGCAGATTTATTTTGAATGGACATTTGCCATTTTGCTATTTTGTACACTGTTTGCTTTGATGAATAAATAAACAGGAGGTGCAGTGCAGTTTCTTTAAATTTAAAGTTTAATTAATCCTGTCATAATCCACCGTAGCTCCAAACAATACATTTCCTTAAAGTAAGATAATCATCAGTTGCCATGTTTCAAAATATGAGCACTTGATTGCATGCATCAAGACCAGCCATAACCAAAGCTTGAGGTAAATATTAATCATAAACATGGTTGCAGACAGGTTTAAGATTAGGCTGTACTCATACTATTCTTTAAAAAAAAATGGAGCAAACATTGTTAAAAATATTTAAAAATGTGCCTGAATTGCCTGGCCACCTTGAAGTTCCCTGAAATGACCTTTTTTAAGACACCTACACTCTGCAACTTTTCACTGCAAACATTGACAGTATAATATTCTCCCAGCCTCAAAGCTGAAAAAAGAGCCAGGGAAGTCTGGCCAATTTGCTTTGCCCTTGTATTGTGATGCAAGATATAGAAAAAGAGACTTTAAGCTCATTGTCAGCTGCTTCATTCCTAAAACCAGACAGTGTAAATCCATCATCTAATTGGCTGTTCTAATTAAACGTCTTACAGACACAGCCAGTAGGAATTTTCTTGAGCCTGTTAATTTCCTTTTTTTAAATCTGTGTGTGTGTGTGTGTGTGTGTGTGCATTAGTATAAATAAATGTTCCTAAGTATTTATACTTTTGATGCAATTTTTAATTGAACTTAACTTAAAAGTTGGCATTTGAAGATTGCAGTAAGGTTTATTCCTCAGTAGACTATAAATTGGCACTATTTAATATCCTTTTAATATAGGCTGAAAAATAGAATACCAATAATATTAAAAAATACATCCTTTCATCCCTATAAAATGAATTTCAAGGGTAACACTGTTATGCAGACTGAAGGAAAGGACTAAGAAAAAGAAAATATAGCTAAATCTAATTTCTACTTCATATCAAATATTATTCATACATTTCTATTGAAAGTTATGCTTTCCCTAAAAACCACATGCCACGTCATACATGACATTTTGCCCTTTAAAGTTTTCACCCTTCTCTTTTGGAAAAAGCTTTTATTGCGAGTTCTGAATGGCTGCCAGGCTTTTTCGCTCTGAAGCGATTCGGCGAAAAAGCGCTGGAGAGTCTTTGAAACCGGCTGCAAAATTATCTGAAAAGGTCCCCTGGGATGACTGGAACCTAAGGAACATGAGGAGCTAGATATCCGGAAGAGTCACCATTCCTGGGCGACCCCCGGACTACGCGATCCCCGGCGGCTCTGAACTACCCGCGCTGCATGGAGAGGAAGATGGCGGCACCACGCTGCTGACGGCGGCGTTTTTATACTGACTTGGGCGACCACAGTGCCTTTTGCTTTGCTGGGCGATTGGTGAGCCTTGGGGAATCTATTTAACCCTATTATTAATTATTATCGCTCTGGAGAGGTGGGGATCGATCTGGACTGGATTGGACCGGGATTAGGTGGATCGGGTGGTTGGCTGTGCTTGCCGCCGCCGCAGCCCTCCTTGGACGCTCCCCCCCTCTCTCCATTTCGCTCAGCCCTTTCATCGACACTGCCTCTTTTCTGCGTGTTTGGGCTTTCTTCTGGCGAGCCTTTCCCTTTGCTTGCCTTCGTTGCTGCGGAGTCTCCTCTTGTTTTCCCCTGCCTAGCATCTGGTCCTCTATTATTCTTGGCCTTTAGCCTTTGACCATCTGACTTTGGCTCTGAATCACCAGACCTCCAACCGCATTGCCACCCATCACTGCCCCTGGAACACCGACTCGGATAGCGCCCATTTAATACAACTTTAGGGCGCCATGGACTGTGTATTCGTGGTGCATTGTTTTGCGGAAGGAGTGATGGAGGACAGCAGAAATACAGGTGGGGATTCGACTCTTTATCAACCAACACACACCCCTCTCTTTCGATCTGTTCTAGCCACCCCCAGACTTTGGACCCTCTCAGGCCCACAGAAGAGGGGGAAGATAAGACAGTCCCCTGCATATTACCTATATACCACCTATGGACCATTGTTGGCTGTTGTTTTGGACTACACTGTGATCTGGAGGGGGTGAGATTGTGAAGTTACCACTTGTTTCAAGCTGGTGCTTATGCCCTTCCCCCCTCCATCTGCAGCCACCTCACCCAACACAGACTTATGAACCTTGGCCTTTGGGATTCTTCTCGGGACTTAGAAGAAGGGAGGGGGGCAGATTGCCAGCATTCCATCTACCCTCTATTTTACCATCGCCCACCCAATTACGGTTTTTTTGGGACCTTTGACTTTGGGTGCTTTTCGGGACCTAAGGAAGGGAGAGGGGTGGAGCAGCTCTCCCTCCTTTTTCCACGCCACTGACTATCTTAACTGTACTTGTGCAGTGCTCCGCACATTTTAAGAATGTAGTGTGAATGGTGTGCCTGGTTGATGTTTGTACCCACTTTTTTAACCCCATATTGTTGCATTTTTTGTGTTTAATTAATATACGTGGGGAATGCATGGATGAGTGGCTGTGTATGTATGAGAGGATTGGGAGTACAGCCTGGCGCCCCCTCCACTGAGTGCTATTGCAGAAGTGGTAGGGGGCCCAGGCTTACCTCCCGTCCCAGAATGAGTGACAAAAGTCGCTTGCTGGATGGAGCGGAGGCTGTGGGAGGGGATATGGGGTCTATGGGTGTGGGGGTGGGCTGGAGCATTACGGTCACTATGTGGAGAGGCAGGTACGATGGGAACTTCAGGGCTAGCCATTACCGGGGAAGGAGGGTTCGCTACATCACAGAGATCCCTCCTTCCGGGCCTGCTAGTTCCACTCCAGGGCCAGATGGCGAGAACTGTCAGGGCCCTGGTCTCAGGCTGTTGTTGCTAAATGCCAGGTCTGTGGTTCACAAAGCTCCCCTTGTCCGGGACCTAATTTTAGACGAGGGGGTAGACCTGGCATGTATTACTGAAACCTGGCTGGGCCCGGAGGGAGGAGTCCCCCTCACTGAAATGTGCCCAGAAGGATTTCAGGTGCTTCATCAGCCGCAACCCCAGAGAAGGGGTGGGGGAGTGGCTGTCATCGTCCGAAGGTCTTTAGATCCTTGTAGGATCCCTGCTCCGGAGCTTGTCGGGTGTGAGTCCCTGTTGATGAAGTTGGACCTTGATGGTCAAGTGGGTCTGTTGCTAATGTACCTACCTCCCAACAGTGTTGCAACAGCCCTCCCCTCGCTCCTCGAGTCAGTAGCCGAGTTGGCGGTAGAGTTCCCCAGGCTTATGGTTCTGGGGGATTTCAACCTGCCTACACTTAGTGAACGCTCTGATGGGGCACAGGAGTTCATGGCTTCCATGACAGCCATGGACTTGACCCAAGTAATTCGGGGTTCGACTCATTCAGTGGGTCACACGCTTGACCTCGTATTTCTTTTGGAGCAGTGGAGATGTGATCTAGAGTTGAAGGGCATTAAAACCTTGCCCTTGTCATGGTCTGATCACTTCCTACTGAGGCTTGACTTTTGGAAACCAATCCCCCACTGTAGGGAGGGGGAACCGATTAGGTGGTTCTGCCCCAGGCACCTGATGGACCCTATGGGATTTCAGACAGCGCTTGGAGAAATACCTGACACTATCGTCCACAATCTGGTGGAGTCCCTAGTCGCTGCCTGGAATACAGCAGCGGCTGGGGCTCTAAACCGGATTGCGCCTTTGCGACCTCTCCGAGGCAGCGGATCCAGGAGGGCCCCTTAGTTTACCAAGGAACTCCGGGAGATGAAGCACCAAAAGAGACACCTAGAGCACTGCTGGAGGGCCAGTAAATCTGAGTCAGACCGAGCACTGATGAGAGCCTTTATCAGAGCCTATCTTGTGGCAATATGGGTGGCGAAATGTTCGCATTTTGCCGCCCTTATTGCATCCGCTGAATCGCGCCCAGCTGCCTTGTTTAGAATAACCCGCTCCCTCTTGAAAGGGAGGGACGTGAATGACCCTTTACAAGGTAGAGCTGAGGAATTTGTTCAGTATTTAAAGGATAAAGTCGCTCGGATTCGGACAGAGCTAGACTCCAATTGCACGGTACCAGCTGAGGTACCGGGGGAAGGTCTTGAGCATACTTTATGGATTGAGTTTCAACTTGCTTCTCCTGAGGAAGTGGACAAGGCCATAGGAGCAGTGAGTGCCTCCACTTGTATACTGGACCCGTGCCCCTCCTGGCTGGTCTCGACCAGCAGGGAGGTGACACGCGGCTGGATCCAGATGATAGTTGACACTTCTCTCCGGGAGGGAATTTTCCCGCCCCTCCTAAAGGATGCGGTGGTGAGACCCCTCCTGAAGAAACCATCTCTGGACCCAGCCATTTTGAGCAACTATCGTCCAGTCTCCAACCTGCCCTTTGTTGGGAAGGTTGTTGAGAAAGTGGTGGCCTCTCAACTCCGACGGTCCTTGGATGAAACCGATTATCTGGATCCCTTTCAGTCGGGTTTCAGGCCTGGTTACAGCACGGAAACTGCTTTGGTCGCGCTGATCGATGATCTCTGGCGAGCCAGGGATAGGGGTCACCCCTCTATCCTTGTGCTCCTTGACCTCTCAGCGGCCTTCGATACCATGGTATCCTTCTGCGACGGTTGCGAGAGGTGGGAGTGGGAGGCACCATCCTTTGGTGGTTCTCCTCCTACCTCTCGGACAGGTCGCAGTCGGTGTTGGTCGGAGGGCAGAGGTCGACCCCAAGGCCCCTCAATTATGGGGTGCCGCAGGGTTCAGTCCTGTCCCCCCTCCTATTTAACATCTACATGAAGCCGCTGGGTGAGATCATACGCCGGCACGGGATTAAGTACCACCAATATGCAGACGATACGCAGTTGTATCTGTCCGCCCCGTGCCAACTCAGCGAAGCAGTAGAAGTGATGTGCCAGTGCCTGGAGGCTGTTAGGGTCTGGATGCGAGTAAACAAGTTGGCACTCAATCCAGACAAGACCAAGTGGCTTCTGATGTTCCCTCCCAAAGATTGGCCAAGTATTCCATCTCTCAGGCTGTGGGGTGAAATTATACGCCCCTCAGAGAGGGTCCGCAATTTGGGAGTCCTCCTGGATCCCCAGCTGACTTTAGAACACCATTTGTCGGCTGTGACCAGGGGGACCTTTGCCCAGGTTCGCCTGGTGCACCAATTGCGACCCTACCTGGATCGGGAGGCCCTTCAGACAGTCACTCATGCCCTTGTGACCTCAAGACTGGATTATTGTAACACGCTCTACATGGGGCTGCCCTTGAAGAGTGTTCGAAGACTTCAGTTAGTCCAGAACACAGCCGCGCGAGCGATTGTGGGTGCACCCAGATACACCCACGTCACACCTATCCTCCGTGAGCTGCACTGGCTACCCATTAGTCTCCGGACCTGCTTCAAGCTGCTGGTCGTTACCTATAAAGCCCTACATGGCATCGGACCTGGGTACCTGAGAAACCGCCTCCTGCCGATTACCTCCCATAGACCGATTAGATCTCACAGGTTAGGTCTCCTCCGGATTCCATCTGCCAGCCAATGTCGGCTGGCGACTCCCCGGGGGAGAGCCTTCTCTGTTGCAGCTCCAGCCCTCTGGAATGACCTCCCCATGGAGATCCGGACCCTGACTACCCTCCCGGCCTTCCGCAAAGCCACTAAGTCCTGGCTGCTCCAGCAGGTTGGGGGGCTTGTGAAATATCCAGCCCCACGGAAACTGTGAATGTTGCATATTTTTAAAGTGTTGTTTTGTCTATTTATCCTCTTCCCTTGTCTATTGTGAGCTGCCCGGAGTCCTTCGGGAGTGGGCGGCATACAAGACAAATAAACTAAACTAACCTAAACTAAACTTTTATCTTTCTCTTCCACTCAAACTAATCATTCTCCTTTGCACATTTGTTTTGCAAATAAACCCTCATTTCTTCTCTTACTGTCAAACATCTCAAACTACATTTTTGCACTATTCATTCACTTCTGTATTAAAATCACATTCATTCAGCATCCAATTATCCATAACTATATCCGCCATCTCTTCTTGTTTTATCACACATTAAAAGAACTCTTGGGTAGTCTGTTCCAATAACATTTGGTTTACCTATATATGTCTTCTGACACAACTTACTCTCACTTCCTCAGAACAAAATGGGAACAATTATACACATCCACTTTAGCTTAATCTGATAAACTTTTTTCAACAGACGTAAACTTCATAAAAAGAATCCAAATTACAAGACTATTCATTCATAGCATATTCTTATCCTAAAACAACAACAAAAATCTGCCCTAAATATTATTGCTCACATCCAAATTTCTCAACAATTTGCTGAAGATCCAAAATCAGACCTGCATATACGCATTAGGCAAAAAAAAAAAAAAAAAACAAACCCTACATGATATTTAGTAAGAAAAAGAAAGAGAAAAATGTGCCTGAGAAAAAGGGTGTGAAAGAGTAAATAAGTAGTATATTCCTACCAACTTTTGGATTTTTTCCTCCATCCATTCCTTTTTATTTTTCTGCTAATTATAAAACCCAGAAAATCACCCATCAGGAAATTAAGTTGTTGCTAGCAAACAGGTTAGCCATATGTTGCCTGAACCATCTGTCCTTCATTTCATCATCATCTACAGACTGAGAATCAGTTAACAGTCACTGGGTGAGTAGAAACTATCAAAACAATCTTTGAACTTCCATTCCAATCTGTAATCATGTTGCAGAAACTATTAATTTTCAGATTTGTCTCTGCAAAAGCTTGGGATGACATTCAAAAAGTTAATTGGCTGATTGCAGTCAGGAAATGAGTACCTTCAGATATCATTGTTCAAGCTGCTTTCCTGTATTTAATAATAATGTGTGTAAATCAGATTTCAGGTGGTCTGTCTCCTACTTTTCCTCTTCAGATCTTATGGAAAGAAGTTAGACTACCTGGAAAAATGTTTTCCTTCACACTGATGTTCTGATGCAGGAACGATATGTATTTCCTTTGCTATCCTGATTGTAAGTTCAGGGTTTTGAAAACTGATCAGTTTTGATGAAGATCATCTAGTAATATTAAGTAAAATCAGTTCTATTATATCTTTCCCCATACAAGGGTTATTTCACGTGGAGGTAATAATATATTGCTACAGGTATCTTTTTTGATAGCATAGCCCCATGGAAAAAATGACCATTCACAAAAGATGAAAGGAATAAAATCCAAAGTCTACAATTGAAACTTAAAACCATTACAGATTTTGACATGAAAGAGCAAGCTGAAAATATGTCATAGAAATGCAGGAGACAGGGAAAAAGAAGTATCCCCCAAAGGTGCTTTTCCAAAGTTTCTGGGGTTTTTTTCTTTGAAAATGATTTGCTTCTCATCCAAGAAACTTTTTTGGTTTTGAAAACTGAATGGGAAACCAAATGTTTACAAAGCAAAAAACCCAAGGAAGTTCAGATGCCTTTTGGAAAAGCACCTTTGGGACAACCATGACCTTGATGATTGAGACTTTATATTGACAGGAAATAGAAGTTAGAAGTTAATTCCACATTAGATTGTTACATTCCCTAAGCAGATTTCAATAATTTTCTGGTTTTAATGGACTCATTTATTTTAAAAAAATAAATCTGATACAAAAACACATAAAAGAAATTGAATGTATAATTCAGAATGGAAAAAGGTATTACAAATAATAAGTCACTCAGACCGGTTATAAGGTGGGCAGCTATATAAATGTTTTAAATAAATTAAATAATAAAGTTGGACACTCAAAAAATTACAACATTATTTTGGTATTTTTTCCTCTGAGGGAAGAATGAGGAAGGATTCCCTTTCAAGCAATTCTCCTTTTGCATTTAGAAGTGCTAAAAATCAAAATTGGTAGCTTTTACATATGGCATCCTTAATCAGTGCACTGGAACAATTGCTCTGAACATCCCAAAGGTTCTTTTTTTAAGAGGTAACTGGACTTCCGGTTTTTCTCTGAAGACGTTTCACTTCTCATCCAAGAAGCTTCTTCAGCTCTGATATTGCTCTGATGCGGAAAGCGGCAACAACCTAACCCAATAAACATTAGTATTTGCAGCGTTCTCAAAACTGAATATCTCAGTATGCTGACATGGTTGAAAAGTTGAGAGATGATAGTGTGTCTGAGTATCATTTAAGAAAATAGAGGGCATCAAAATTATGTCTAGATGGAAAAAATTAAATTACGTGATAGATGCTGTGCTTTGTACTTTCCTAATTGCTACCTGTTGCGTATAGGTCAGCAAGGTTTCTTATCATTTGCTAGGCTAAGCAACAATGAACTATAATCATGCTTAGTATTCTAGACTCATATCTTCTAAATCAAAGGTACCTTGAGTGTTACAAGCACTAATTCATGATATAAATAGAACTTAATGAGAGGAGGTATTGGGTTTATTTATTTACATAGCTGTTTACCCCAAACCAGAACAGAGTCAATCCTGTCATAAGAGGCACTTGTATTTTTTGAACAGTTGTTACTCTGTTTTGTCCTGTCTTTATGGTCCTTCATCAAAGGAAATAATGTGGGAGTTCCTATGGTTTTATAATCACTGGTCCCCTGCAGACAGATTATTAGATGGTAACAGTCAGCCAAAGTTAAAAGTGACCATAAGGAATGCAGAAAATCAGCATCTGTTTGGTCTTTTTAGTTGTACAAAGACCAGAGCTGTTTGGAAGTTGGGTGGCCTAAAAGTAATGGAATGAGACACCAAGCTAGAAACCCAGGTGATTTCTAGTGCTGCCTTACCTACAAAACCAACTGGTTGACTTTGAACCAGTCACTCTCTCTTAACCTCAGGGAGAAAGCAAGGGAGGTTGCTTCCAGTCATAGAACATCAGCTACATTATCACCAATGTTATGTGACTTAGCTCTGTTTCACCTCCAGCCCTGAAGCTTCATAAAGCCATCAGCAGCCCTGTATTCCCAATTGCTACCAGTGAATGCCTGGTCAGTTTGTAATAGCACCAATCTCATTTATAGCTGGATTGGGGATAAACCATCTGATCTGACCAGCTATATAACAATGACCTACTGAACCCAAAGGGAGGAGTTGCCCTCTTGAAGTTCTGTCCACACGGGTGGTATCAGCTGTGATCCCAAGGCAGGGGGGTGGGAGTATGGTTTTGTTGCTGTTATATCAGCATCCTTGCTGCGCAGCGACATACTTGCTTGAGCTTCTAGATGCTGTCACTAGATTAGCAATGGAATATCTAAGGATTTCTACTTTAGTATTCCCTGGTGGCATGGAATCTGGGCAGCTTTGGTATTTGGATTATACTTGAAACCATGAAGTTGACCCAAATCATTTAGAGCCTGATGCATACTTCAGATCCATTTCTTTTTTCTACAGTTGTACAGTTGAAATGTTATTTGCAATTAGAAGATATTTTCTGGAATCTGATCACCCACTAAACAAATATACCAAAGATATGCCACATATTATGATCTTTTTTTAAAAATTCAGAGATTATGTTCAAACTGTTTCATGCCAGAAGAGACATGTTACAATCAATTAGGTTTTCCACTCATAAAATTGGTCTAAGCATTCATGGCAGGAGAATATTACTGCCTCATTCCTATACTCCAATGCCATCTCCACTAAATTAAATATCTGATTGTGATGAGGAGATAAGGTGCTGATAATGGAAGGCAGCTGTGCCTTCAGAAAGAATAATCTTTGCTTACTGTTGCCTGATAATGATGTAAACTGGAAAGACCTTGTCTGGTGCCCTTTCAACATTTTCTGATCAATCTTGCTGGTTATTGATGAAGAAAGAGGTGAAATCTAATACTTTAATTAGCTATTTTGGGGGGAAATGACACATTCAGTAAAGGTACTGTCATGTTAATGGATTAAAAGGAGATTTACAATTAGAAAGGCTATTTAACAATTGTAGGAAATGATTTCATTAGGAAGATTTTTTTTTGTTTGCTTGCAAAGCTGGCTCTGATTTGTTCATTAGAAACTTTATCTTAATTTTTGGATTAATTATTGTTTATTCTAAATGAAACACTTGTCAAAGTATAGAGAGAGTAAGAGTTGAAGAAGGTAAATTACTACTAATAGCAGGTTTTTAATTCCGTTTGGGGATTTAATATATGCTTTGTGTTAAATTTAGTTCAGTGGGCCTGCTTTATAACTATCCATAAGAATCAATACAAGCAGTGACTTGAAATATTGAACCAAGTGCACACACACAAAAAGTGGCTTCAACAAATGTCATTTTCCCATTATCAGCAGAAGGATTTATCTGAATCATTTTTGTGTTTAACTGAAATTGGAAAGAGAATATAACAAATTCTACTCTGACTGCAAAGATGTTGGCATAATCCATAAATATATTTATAGCAATTTTTCTCTGTCTGGAGTTTAACATGCCATGTTCCTCTATTTTGAAAATCTAAAACATAATATGGGAAAGGGTGCAGCTTAATGTACAACATCTAGGAAAACCCTAGATTCTACCATCATAAGCTTAGCTATGAAAAAGTTTGATAGAAACAATGTATAATAAAACATGCAGGAGTAGGGATGGTTATCTGGCAGCTTTAGGCTGCATAGCAAATGACAAGAGGTAGTGGAAAGTTACAGTCCGCATTTTCAAAATAATTCTGTTTGGCACCTCTAATTTTTTGTGCCAGTTCTTCCTTTTCTAATAGGTCCATTTTGTGTTTAATTATGTCCATTTTTATTTTAACATCTTTTTTTTGTGGTGCTCTCTGTAGGTCTCTTTCAAGTATTTTATAGTCATTGTCTAAGGCTTTATGCATTTGTCTTTTTTTTGAGTTTCTCTTCCTTGTGTAGTCTATTGTCAAACCTCTGATAACAGCCTTCATTGTGTCCCAGAGATTCTGCAACGACGTATCTTCTTTCCTATTTTCTTTAAAAAAAAGGACTAGCTCTTTTTCCATTTTTTGTACAAACTCTTTTTCTTTCAATATAGTGTTATTTAGTGTCCATCTAGATCTTGCCCTTTGGCCTTTCCATTTAATTAAAATTGGATTGTGGTCCGCCCAGGTACTAGCTTCAATCTCAATTTCTTTTATGTTGGAGCTCAACTCCGCTGAGACCCATATCATATCTATTCTAGAGAATGAAGAGTGTCTATTTGAGTAGAAGGTATATTGTTCTTTTTTAACGTTTCTTTCTCTCCATATATCTTTTAAATTTAGTTCATCTGTCATCCTAAAAAAAGATTTCGGCAGAGGCTTCCTATTTAATTTTTTTGTTTTATGTGTTTTATAGTCCATATTTTGATTCACAATGCCATTAAAGTCTCCCATCATACAAATATCAGCATAATCTAGTTCCAAAACTTTTTTGTGTAGTTTTTTGTAGAATTCATCTTGTTTTTCATTAGGGGCGTAGATTCCAATTAGGAGTGTCTTTTTGGTATCCATAATTTCCACCATCAAAATTCTTCCCTCTTCCTCTGCGTATACTACTTTTGTTGGGATGTTGCCTTTAATATAGAAGACCACTCCTCTTTTCTTACAATTTGCCAATGATGAAAACATTTTCCCAAGCTTTGGTTGAGTTAGTAAATGTTCATATTTCTTTTGAATATGTACTTCTTGCAGACAGATTATGTCAAGTTGTAACTTCTCTAATTTATGGAATACTTTCTTCCTTTTAGTTACCGAATTGAGTCCATTAATGTTAATTGTAATCATTTTTCTTTCTTCCATGTTTATACTTTATATACAGGGTTTATCGCTCTAGTGGATCTAGGTTCTCGTTTTTCTTTGCGGCTCCCATTCCCTATCTCCCCTTCTTTCTCACTTCCACCTACTGCTCCTTCTATTTTTTCGGTCGCGGTTACAGGTGGTTCCAGTATTTGTATCACTGCATCATCTTTCCCAGCTTTCTCCGCCGTTTCTCTAAAGTATTCTTCGTAGAAAGCTTCTGCCTTCTCAGTTGTATCTATCCTGTGTTTTTGTCCTTGCCAAGTACATAATAAACCTTCTGGTATGAGCCATCTGTAGTTAACACCTTTTTTTATCAATACTTTGGTCAGAAATTGATATTCTCTTCTCCTCTCTCTCACCTCTCTTGGGATTTGTTTGAGTACTACAATCTCCTTTCCTTTATATTCTAATTTTCTATCTCTCATTTTCTGTAGGATTTGTGATTTAATTGTTTTCTTAGTAAATCTTACATGCACTTCCCTTGGAAGAGCATTTCTCATTGCATACCTTGTGTATACTCTAAAAGTCTCATCGATTGTTTCTTTTATTTGGTCCTGGGACATCCCCAGAACATCTATCAAAATATTTGAAATTATCTGAACTAAGTCCTCTCCTTTTTCTTCTTCTATGTTTTGAAATCTTAAAAAAAATTCAGACCTGTCCATCTCCCATCTTAATATTCCACTGCTCTCTCTTTCTACATCACTTAGTCTGATCTCTAGCTTTTCAGTTTTCTTCTCTCCTTCTTGAATCTTATTTTCAATTTTTTGAATCCTATTTTCATATTTCAGCATCCAGTTGTGTATACTTTCTACTTTTCCTTCCATATTATCAACTTTTTGCACTATGCTTTGGTTTTGTTGTTCCATTGCCTCCATTTTTTTTTACAAGGGTATCGTTTCCTGCTTGCATTTTCTGCATCATTTGTATAAGTGTTTCAAAGTTGGCTTCCTTCTCTTTTTCCTGATGGGACATCATCTGTGTTGTCCTCTGGGTTCCAAATGCTTCTCTAGTATGCAGGTCATTAGATGATTTTGGCCTGGTCCCTAATTTTCAGTCTAGCCTACCCCACAGGATTGAGGAATATATTTCAAGGAAAAAGAAAATATGAGAGGGAATCATGTATTTTACCTTGAATACCTGGCCGAGGTGGGGGGGAGGGAGATGGATATAACAAACTATAAGCATAAAGGAAGATTTCTGGAGAGAAATTTCAGACATGCCTGACCTAGAAGAGGCCTGGAATATACTGGTTCCTATACAGTACTGCCAGATTGTTGTTGTTGTTCTTAATGATGATGGTGACAGTAAAGAATGGAAAAGAACAAAAAATAAATCACTTCAATCAATAATTAATCAGCCAATCAGAAAATAGAAATAGATAAGATGAACATCCCAAACATGCTTTTTCAAAAGGCAACTGGAGTTTCTTTGTTTTTCCTTGAAGACTTTTTGTTGGTCATCTAAGAAGCTTCCTTGGTTCTTGGATGTAAAACAAAATGTCTCCAAGCAAAACAAAGAAAATCCAAGTTGCCTTTTGAAAAAAACATTTTTGGGAGAATCATGACCTGGATGACGAAGAATCTCCATAGACAATGACAGATAAGATGAGCGAAGTTGATTTCCAATGCCAGTCTTCGCACTAGAATAAAAACTAAGGGCACTATAAAACATCTCACATGTTTTCTCATTAAATTGGACCAATTTGAAAGCAGCCATGTGGAATTATAAGCAACTCCAACACTAATGTAACATTAATACTATATTAAAAGCTTGCCAACATTCCCTGGGTTTACACCTCTGTACTGAGAAACAAGAACTATTCAATTGGAAATTCTCCCTGCAGACTTTGTATATTCTAGTAAGATGAGCTTTTCTAAATGTACAATAGAGTCCTCAGTTCTTTCTCACAGTATTATGCATAGCTGTAGACCTGCAACTATTTAAGAAAACATTTTGGTGAACACATCTGTGCATCTTTCCTGTGAGCCTGAAGCTGTATGTCTATTATAGTTATTTGTCAATTAATTTCAGTTGTGAAACAAAATAGGTACATTATTCTTTTTCAACAATGTGTCTTTGAATGAGCAGCAGGAGAAACAAATGATGTATAATAAATTATACTGCCCTCAGTATTGGGTTAATCAGTCCAAAATGCCTATTTTGTTTTACAGATGTATGAATGAGAAAAGTTCAATGAACCCTCTTAATTATGACTCATTTCACTCTGCTTTTTATAAAATAAAATGAAGAGAGAAATAATGCTTGCAAATGTGCCAATGACCTTCAGTTTAATGTTATTACAGCATCTCATTTCTACTTTCTCACGAACATATCAGTATAGGCACACAATCATCCATAGAAAGGGAAACTGTTATTCATGAAAGAAACACATCTGGGGTGAAAAGGCATTGCTAAATGGATAGTATTTCTAAAATTTATTCTACAACATAACCTTGACTCATAGATTAGAAACTAAGATTAAAAATACCTAGAGAACTAGGTAGTCATGGAGTTTCTTGTTTAGATTATATAAGATTATATATTTAAGAATTAGATTATATTTTTAGCATAATGGAACAATTGCCAATCTGTAGATATGACTGAATGTGAAATCACAATTTTTGAGAGTATCATAGTACTAAGATACCTGGGAAAAACAGACACAGGAGAGAGAAAAAATTCAGAACAGAACTGCTTGGGGAACAGAAAGTATGAATCTTGTACAAAGAGGTAGACATTAAATTAAATCCCAATTAAATGAATGGAAATATGGACCTGAGAAAAGATGATATAACAAGTACTTGCATCAGAGTGAAAATGATTATGTTACAAACTGCTGCAAAAAATTTCTGGGCCTTATGAAAAATTGCTGGTTGCAGGTTAAGATAAAATTCTTAACCTGAAATTAAGAAATGCTAGAAATAATATTTTTAACATTGATATGAGAATGGTAGTGACCAAATAAAATGAATTGCTGGAAAGGCTATTGTTTAAGCAAACATTTTATCTCAGTGACTATTCTTCTAATGATCTTAATAAAAATTAATGAAATCTTTTAATAATTTTCTAGAGTCAATGAGAATTAACCTAACACTCAAAATATTTTTTGAAATGTTTGTCATAGACAAGGGGATGGTTCAAACCACTGAGATTGGAGACTCCTTATTAATTGCTTGCTATAATTACAAGATAGATCTAGTCAATTCTCTTTCTTCCTCTTTTCTATTCCTACCCTGTAATATTTTATAAAATAAATAAAACAATGTGTTCCTTGCAAATCCAATGGACACTTCCACACAGGGTCCTTGCATTACTGCAGAAGCTGTTCCATACTGCTATCAGCTCACTCCATCATATTCAGCTAGAAGCTGAATAGCTTCAAGTTCTTGGACATTAAGCAGGTTTCCATTCTCTCAAAATTTGTTTTAATACTCTTGCAATTCCTTCTCATAGGAACTACCCATATATGATAAGATGTGAGATGAAGTGCAATGAGATGATCTAAGATGAAATGAAAGGAATTGAGATGAAAGGAGATGGCTATATGTTGCACTTGACTAGGGCAAATTGTTGGAATAATTAGTTTCATTTTTTTAGTGTGAAAAAGGAATACAGAGTTGTTGTTTTTTATTTCTGCAACCCCTGTAACATTTTAGAGCCAGACAGTGACTTTCAGCTTTTTGAGGGTGATCAGTGTCATAAATGGATTAAAAGGATTGGAGACCGGAAGTAGTCATGGTATGGAGCTGCCCTTTGTTATTTTATTATGCTCCAAATCCCTTATGAAGCAGTATCAATCTGAAATGGAATTCAGTTAGAATTTGGTCTTTATCCCACATAGATCCCTAATAAATTGTAGAAACTCCACTCAGATAAACTTAAGTTGACTGTAGTCAATGTCTACTAAATCACTGGCATGAAATTAAAAGAATGATTTATACTTGTATTTATACAGATTTAAAATATCCAGGTCTTGCTTCTGTTTTCCATCTGTGATATTGATCTCTCAGGATTATTTCACATGTTGCACAGTTCTACTCAGAAGGAATATTCCAGCAGGAATTTGCATCATCAGCAAAGTACTTTTTCATGAACTAATTATACATACACATGAAGGTTATCAAAAGCTTGTCTTCAACTATGCATACATAGTTGAAGACAAGGGATAATTCATTCTATAGAGAGAAAGATAAAATAGGATGAAGAGGCATATCCTACAAAAAGAAAGATTGCTGATAAGCTATATACTCAGAATAGATGTTTCTCCAATCTGTGGGAATTGGATTTAAACTGTTAATCAACTGAATTTCCTTGGCCACTGTCTCTAAATTGAATCTGCCAAAGATTAAAATAAAATAATTCCTGATATAACTCCAGGGATGATTTTGCTGAAAGAAAGACAAATAAATTAATGGGATACAGGTGCAAAACAGAAGCAGTCCAACTGTGATGTTGCTTTTGATGAAGTTGATATCTACTAGGAAGTGGTTTACTTCAGAAACAAACTGAAAAATATGTCCAGAGAAAGTAACATGCACATACTGCACCAGTTAGGGCCTCCTCTTAGGAGCTTATTCCTGGGCTAGGATGGTTACCTTTGAACCCCAAAATATATACAATTGAATTAAAGGTTCAGTGTTTGATAACGATGAGTTACTGAATGGGAAGCAAAATGCTGAAAATAAATCCAAGCATCATAAAGGTATTGTTTATAGAAAAAATATGCTCCTGTATCAGTTTTTTTCTTTCTGAAGGAATAGATGCAATAGATGCATGACGTGGAGATCTCCTAAACTCATGAGTCCTACTTTATCATCAGATTGAAGGGCCCATTTTGCCTGGTGATCCAATTCTGGCAATTATGGAGCAGGAGTTTCTAATTATAAAATAAAATCATCCTTATTATGACCATAGATAAACTTAAGGCTCTAACTACAGTCACCTATGCCCTCCTCATACTGAAGCTATATTACAATCAAGTCCTCTACTGGAGCTGCCTTTGAGGACTACATGGAAGCTGCAATTGGTACAGAATTTAGCTGCTGATTTACTGATAGTAAAAACTGCTTTTAGCAACCTGATACCTATTCAGTTGGGGTAGGATGGTTCCAATAGCTTTTGAAGTACAATTAAAAGTATTAGAGTTGATCTATAAAGTGCTTCGTGGCTTGCCATCTGACTTCTCTTAGGTCTATCTTTTCTTAACAGAATTTGTCAATTGGAAATTCAGAAGGCTCCCTATGTATTGGTTTGGTTTTTCAAAGTTCTCGGTTTCAACATGCACAAAACAACATTTTTACAAGTTTCACAAAAACAAAAAAATGTTAATATTCAACTTCACTTGGTTGCTGACATGTATGAAAGGTGAGCTCACTTTTTGCATGTTGAGCTTTTTAAAAAAAATTGGGCCATAACAGAATTTAAAAAAAAAACAGAAAAAGGAGAAGCCTGTACCCTAAAAATGGTATTGTCTGCAGAATCAAAGAATGAGAGAAAAAACAGAAGCATCAGAAATCCAAAATATTATTTTTGGAAAAGCTGCAATTGTCACTGTTATTGCATGGGTAAAATATACACATACTGTAGTTTTCCTTGAAGAAATGCAATACTTCAGGGTCCCAACTTCGTAATTTCTTAGTGATTTTTGGTTTCTCTGCCAAATGAATTAGACTAGGTAGTACCATGAGAAGCATGCCTGTCTGATGGGTTACCCTTCCCAGGGAGATGTGTCTGGGATTTATGTTATGACACTGTTGGGGCCAGGTAAAATTTATTTTATTTTCTTAGACAATTGAAGAAATTAGATCTCTAGCTGTTTTATTTTGCTGCTGGTTTTGCTTTTCATGAGCTCTTATTGTTACTGCTGGCTTTGTTTTGGCAACTATGTTGCTTTCATCTGTTTTATATAGTTTCGTATGTGTTTTTAATTTATCTGAACAGTCCCACTGCAGTTGCTGGATAGGTTAAAATCCAATAAATTAATATGCCTTTCTGATCTTATACTAATACTTGCACAGCCATTATTAAATGCAGGTCTTTTATACATGTAGTGGTGAGAAATTGCTTTATGGAAAACAGAAAGCTCTGATATTTTATTGATAGAATAAATATATTCAGTATATGATAGAATAAACATATTCAGTAATAATCTAGCAACAACCCTAAAATGGCCCATAAGAAAAAGTTGTCTTTAGTCTATTTTAAAACACTGTTTATTCAGAAGCAAAATAAGCAGTAATTACTAACAGATGAAAAATGAAATATTTAAGCATTGCACCATTTCTGTGGAAAAAATGAAAGAACATATGGCATTCTGCACAACGGGAGCCTGAAGACAGTAACTGAATTAAAATAAAGTCCCCTTTGTATTACATAATGAATGGCTCATTTCTACAGAAAATATCCCTATTACTGTACTATTTGCTCAAATCTAAACATAAAGTTAATGGGTCTAATAATGCTTGAGATACTTATACTATCTATATAGTAAACCAAGACAGCATTAACTGTAGATAGACTGGGGTGGGGAGGGACTTTCTGAGATGGCAAAAAATCTAAGGGCAGTTATTTCATAGCATTTTTGCATCTATTCCCCTAGTTTAAAAAATGTTTTCTGCAACCCAAACCTTCAGTGCTTAGTAGAAGATGCTCTCTCTCAAACAGTATTATTCTTTTGTGTTAGTACAGGTAGTCATCACTTATGGACTACCTTGTTTAGCAATTGTTTAAAGTTATGATGGAGTTTAAAAAAAAATGCAACCAGTCCTTGCATGAATTACTGTTGTAATGTCCTGCAATCAATATTTACATGTTTGCAACTGGCTTCCAATAATCACCAATAACAGAGAAGATAGAGCTAAATTGCAGTTATGTGATGTTTTGTGTAATGATTGCAGTGATTCCATTAATAACTGAATCAGACATCAGGTTATAAATCCATTTTGACCATCTAATGTTTCACTTAGCAATTGCAGGGCTTAGCAATGAACTAGCCATTCCCAATTAGGAGCACAGAGCAAAGACAACTTATACTAACATGTAAATAGAAATACTCCTTTTGCTTCAGTGACAAGCAATAGAAATGTTTGAAACCAGCTCTGATGCTGTACCATGATATATTTCCTTTCACTCATATTATACGAATTGAAGCAAAGTGCATATATGAATGCATATCTTTGTCAATAGGCTGAATTTATTTTCCTTAGTATTTTTTTTAATCTATGGTGTTCAGTAAACTCAATCTGTAGGCTAGAAGGGCCCCCGTCTTCTACAGCTGAATGTAGATTTGATCCTAATTTTCGACTCCTAGATACAGTATTCTGAATTTTTACCAGCAATCTACAGAGAGATTGTAAGAAAGAATAGTGTCCTGATCTTACTCATTTTTGGTCAATTGTAGCTTATGATGCATTTTTGTATACTGCACTGTTGCTCTAGAAAATGCTAGTTAAACCATAAAAATTTGATAAGCAGAGTAAACCTGACTTGGTGCAACTATTTGACCATTTCCTTCCTTACTTTTTCTCTGCCTGTCATTTGTACCTCAGTACTTTTCAGCTAACTCTTTCATTTTCTCATAATAAGGATTTCCTGTATTTTGACACAAGCCATAATAGAATATGGATGTTTGAGGTAACTTGCAGTAGCTGATATTTATTGAGGAGAATTTCCTACCAAAATTTTCTCTCTCTTCCAGCACTATTTGTCCAATTAAGATGACTCAAAGGGAAAGGATCTTAATCAAGACATCTATGTATGCCTAACAGAACTGGACACCTTTGAAAAGTCAATGTCTATCATCTAGTCCACCAGTATCTCCATATTTTGGGTGAAGTGAATAAAAACTCTTGGTATTTCAATATCTTGCTTCTTCTATATATGAGAATGCTTTTCAAAGAAAAACCTATTCTTACAATTTAAAAAGTCCTAATAAAGTGCAATTCATTTGCAGCAAACTCAGGCATTTCAAGCTACCATCTTAGACAACATCATGACTAATGAGCACTCAAGGAAATTGTCTGTAAAACAGCCATAGCTACATCAAACTCTATATGAAATGCACATGGTCTATTTTCAGATGTTTCTCACACAGAATGTGTGTGAAGTATTTGTTTTCTAATCACAAGCAAATATGCAGTATAAATTAATTGGCTGGCAAACAAAAGAAATGTGTCTGAGCTAAAAACTTAAATGTAATCTTATTCAAAATGAAAAACAGGCCACAGTGGCTTTTGTCTTAAATGAAAACCTTATTAAGTGGGAAAATTGCCAAGGAAACATCAAATATGAGTGCTTAGAGAATAGTTGATAATTCCAATTAAAAGTAATGAACAGTGTCACCTAAAAATAAAAAGTATAGGATTGTTCAGATTCTATGCATGATAAAAGAAGCAGATTAAGCATTGGTTCTTTTTTCTTTAAATAAATGAATGAATTGATAATTTATATATGAATGAAGGGAATTAAAACAAGCCATGTTTTTAATATGCACCATGCTTTCCGCTTTGTAATAAGATCCAAGAATATTTTGTTACCAAACTGTAATATGTCCTCAATCTTGAAATTTCAGATCTAAAGCCACTACTTTTCAGGGGTTGTGTTTTTTTTTTTGGCTTGGGTTGGTTTGGCTTTATCCCCTTCATAGAGAGAATAAAACTCCAGCATATTTAGTCAATCTCTTTGTCATGCTCAGTAGCAAGTTCTGAATGTGCATTTTTCCTTCCTCTGTTCAAATCAATGGATTTGCAGACTTGGCTGCAAAACTAGATAGAAATCAGTCAGATGAGGTAGACTATTATGGTAGTTCTGAAAATTGTGAACATTTGCTATTTCTAGTAGGGTAGAACATCTGTTGAAAATGATGGAATTTAACCAGCTCATTCTCATGATTGTTTGGAACATATATCCAATGTGAGCAGTAAAGCTGCTTAGGAAGCCTAATTCTATATAGCTTTCTATTTCCTAAATAAGGCAGGAAAAAAAAAATGAAAGATTCAAATAGCTAATAGACAAAAGAATTATTTCAAAATTGGAGGTCAGTTTGTAAGAAGGAATCCTCATCTGTGATTTAATCCTGGATGAAAGTATTGATTTTGTGTGCATTATTGAGATTTGGCTGAGTTTAGAAAAGTGCTCCCCTGCTTAAAAAGTTGCCTGTTCAAATTTTGGGATGGTGACAGCAGCTGCCAGTGAGGCCAGAGGTGGTAGAGTATTTATGGTCATCTGAGGTTCTCTGGTGTACTGTCTCAAAAATGACTAGACGTGACAGTCTGTTTGTTAAAATGGGCACTAAGGATCAGTTGAGAGTACCAGCCTCTCTGTTGCGTAGCAATTTTTCTACCTGAGCAATGTGGCTGTATGGCCACATAAGCAAAGGCATTCACCAGGCTTATCTTGAGCAATTTTATTTTGCATTCTGAAGTTTAGAGCACCATGGATGTAGGAATCAGGAAGTTAGCAGAATATCTGCTCAGTACAATTAGGTGCCATTACAATACTTACATCTGCACAAACACGTCTGTTTACTGTTTATTTGCCTGGTAGAATGGCATGGCTCTGTCAGGCAAGACTAACTAGGATGTTCAGAGGTTTAAGCTTTAGGTGTATGTGTGTGTATAAAAATACATCCCAATAGGAAAATAAAGTGTTTTTGTTCAGTATAGTCAGGACAGAATATGTTTTTTTAAAAAAGAGTCAAAATGCCCTAAAAAATTAAATACTCTTATTTTACAAAATCCTGTAAACTACATTGCTATTACTCTTCTCAATTAGGGCAGATGCAATTGTGTTGAAATAGAATAGAAGATGCACATATGACAGTTTCTGCTTTTGGCAAATCTGAACTAGAATTTAGCATTGTTTCCGCATCAGTACATTTTACATGACTTGTATTACACATAATTATAAGATATTACTAGTTTTACAATTAAAGCAAACTATCTATCCATCCTGACAAATCTTTATGAACCTACTGAATAGAAATACTTTACATACTGTTTGATTGATGGGGTCTTTTTCTTTCTATTGTCTTAACATAAATTTTTTCCCCTTCCATCATCTACAGTTACAGCTTTTCTCTGATACAATCCTTATGTCTTTAACACTGTAAAGAGAATGTTTTTTTTTAGTTCTACTTCTTCTCCAGATGTTGAGAGACAAATGGAAACTTGGGAATCATGAATATTTGGAACTTTTCAGACCAATGCAATGAAAAATACATTGTCATTGCACATTTTAAAAGTTGCTCATAGAGGAAAACAAAAGTTTTTTTTTAATGTAAAAATTAAAAACAGGCTCTTTAAAAATGTGAAGATTCTAAAAATCTTGAGGTAATCATGTTTAAATATTAATAATAACGTATGTATGTATGTATGTATGTATGTTCGGTGAGGTTATTTTGTATGATTGTAATCACATTAGAGGAATGTGGGTGCTGATTGGATGGTGGGAGAAATTTCCTAACAATAATCACAGTTGACAGTGAAAACAATTATTCAAAGAGATTATGAATTTACTTAGATGACGGTTGGGTTGGGTCAGCTAGGATGCTTCATATTGGATTTCTGCACATACCTAAATGTCTTCTTGTGACATTACATTTTGATAATAAGTGAGGAAAGATGAAAAGGTTACGTCTAACTTTATCTACTTACTTGAGAATGAACCTCGTTTTGGACAGACTGTTGGCTACTGATAAATCGAATTAATATCTTCCTATTTCTTAATTTGATATGTTTGTATAACACAATAAAACATAAGTATGTGACCTAGCAAAACATCATTGGAAATAAAGCTAAGAAACAACTAACTAGTCTCTGTAATGACTCTAGCATTATTAATAAAGAAAACAAAAACAAATCTGAAAAAAAAACGAGGTTAGGAATTCTTAGAATGAATATATAGAACATTGTATATTTTAAAACCAATCAGTGATAGATGATTTAGACATCAACTTGTAGGCACAGTGGATCTTAATAGTATAGTCACCCATAAATCATAATTAGGGTTCCCATATTCTCCAAAAATTACTATAATTTGATAAAGTAATACTTTAATCAAAATTATACAAGTTGTGATAAATATTTTTACAGTTTTTACTGGCTCTTACTGACTTCAAGTAATAGAGCAATGAGCTGGCAGATACTAAGGTTAGTGATTTCAATACAGATTCTTGTCTTCTTTATGGAACAATGTTTTACGATTCTCAGTGAGTCTTAATTGAAAATGTAAAATGGACAGTTCCAAATTATCAGGACTCAGATGAAAAGGGTGGTCAGTTAGGAGCCATGGGGAATATCACTGGGAGAGAGGAAGACAATGATGTTATCTACAGAATTAGGTTAAGTCAGTGCAAAACATTTGAGAGAAAAACTAAGAAAAACATCAGTAACATTTTATGTAGCTCATGCTTTTCACGGGTCCTATATTCAGATTCAAAGCAAAATCTCAGATTCCACAACATAGGAAATTCTTGGAGTTGAAGTTAAAAGTTGCTGAGAAATATTGTTCTATAACATCTATTTTAGCAAGCCTGCTGTCAAATCTTTAATCAAAAGGAACAGCTCTAAGGAATGAATTTATTTCCTCCTGAGACAACCAATAAGTGAAAAAATACATCCCATCTCTACCTGTGAACTTCTTACATTTTTATTTACTTCATTACAGAACAACATACAGACATGAACAGTAACAAATATGAACAATTATTTAGTTTTCATTATGCTAAATTATGAACAATCACTTAAGAGTCCCAATATAGAATTGCCTCTGGTGAGATAGGTGGAATAAAAGTTTAATATAAATAAATAGATGATGGATGAAAGAAAGAAAGAAAGAAAGAAAGAAAGAAAGAAAGAAAGAAAGAAAGAAAGAAAGAAAGAAAGAAAGAAGAGAGAGAGTCCAACTTCTCCTGCTATTGGTTCAAATATACTGTCCCTCGTGATTGGCTACTTGCTCTTACCTTTATGGACAAGACATTCAGGCTCCTTTTCTCCTGATCTGTCTTAACTCAACTTCACTGTATGTTTTCTTTGTTGATAAGATTTGTCTGTTTCCAAGCTCAAAACTTGAGTGAGAATTTCTATAAGATGTTTTAGAGATGGCATTTAGATCCCAAAAAGTTAACTTGTATATATCCAAATTTACAATCTAAATGCTGGAGATGTGATTGTGTTGACGCTATGTATTATCATATATGGTGGACTTGTAAAAAAAGTTAAAGCATTTTGGATAAAAATATGGTGGATTATTCAAAATATTCTTAAAAAGAGGATAAAGTTCATTCCCCAGCTGTTCTTGTAAGGTATAATTACAGATTGTACAGTTATAGAGACTAATTTGATTTTGAACTTAACAACAGCAGCAAGATTGTTGGTGGAGCAGTACTGGAAGAAGGAAGAATTGCCTACTATTCAAGAATGGACGTTAAAAGTAGTAAACTTAGCAGAGATGGCTAAAATATCAGCATATTTGAAGGACTATTCAGATGAGAAATACAAGCTGGAATGGATAAGATAGATTGACTACATTCAAAATAAATATCGGACTAAGAAATTTCAATTAGCTTATGAATGAACAAGGAATGTTACAATTTATCTAAAGTTAGCTTAATAAAAGGGGACTTAAAGTACAAGAGGAAGTAGGAGTTAGTTAGCTTATGTTAGTGTATGATTGTTAAATGTTTATACCCTGTATTTTGCTCTGGGAGGTTGGGGGGAGGGAGGGCTGGAGGGGGGGGGCAGGGTTGGGGTGGAGGGAAGGAAGGGGAAGGGGAAATATTTATAAAACCTATTAAAACTCTTCAATAAAAAAAAGATTTGTCTGTTTCCATAGCCCTCATGTTGGTTAAGCTATGTATTGTTGCTTTGGAATTCCTTGCATAAGCTATTATGATGTTTATGCTTTCCTTTCATTCTATAGTGTTCCTACCAAAGGATGGTCTCCCCACCCAGCTAATTATCTCTCCTTGTCTCCCTTTTTTTTTACTTGATACACCTAAAGTTGGGGTCTGATCATGTTTTGGACTCTCTGTCTCCTCTACAAAACTAGCTATAGTTCATTCTATTCCCCACTTTTTTTACCTGATCTTTGGAGCTGGAGCTAATGAAACTGTAATCTAGAGCCAGCAGGTGTAGGAAGAGTTTATAATCTCTTCCCAAATCTGTATTTCCATTTAACAACTAACTCTGAGAATGTTACATATTGTATCTTGCAACCACAGATTTGTAATAACTACAGTTTTATATATCATTCAATTTCTTTAAGTGACTGCAAGACTGAAAGTATCTAAGGTAGTTTGCCCCTTAAACCGAGATATGCATCCCCCAAATGTATAAAATAGATTTGTTTTGTATCACACATTCTAAAAAGGTTCTGGGGTCCAGTAAAGGATGCTATGTTACATTCTAAATCTCTGGTGCAACTTTTACACCAGATATTTGGAATGAAACCTAACATTCCAGTCACCAGAATAGTGTGCAAATTGTGAATAGATAAACCAGGAAAAACTCATGGTTGTAAACTGTTAAGAAGGTCTTCTTTTCTCTTTCTCCTTGTATGAGGATTTGAAATGCAAGACAAGAAGCGAAACTAATGGCAGATAATTTTGCTCAATGATTGGCAGTAGAACAGGAGTGGAAGGTGAGGATAATTAACTAGACAGCTTTTTTGCTCACTGTTTGGTTTAGAGTGTTCATTGTTCATTTTATTTTCCTATGCTCTTACAGTATCTACATATGCAGATGAGGGATTAGAGATTGGAAATAGTGATTGTATGGCAATGGACATCTGTATCTCACATCTCCAAATCAAGGATGCAGAGCTTTAGAAAAGCAAAACCTATGTTGCCTTTTCTATTAAAAATAGAATTTTGTCTGGCCTGGTTGAAAGAGTGGGTGAACCTCCAAAAGAAGAGGTTACTTGAATTAGAAGGCCTATGAATTAAGATTTGGATGGCACGGTTATCTATGGTATGATAAAAGTAAAGTTAATGTTGATTTTAATAACCACTTTGCTAGAAATGCCATACTAAGAGTTTGGAATAAATATAAAACAAGGTTCTCTATGAAGTTGACTCTTTGGGTATCCCTCCAGGAAGCTTTTTAAAAAAAAGAAATGGTGGCAAAGTTAGACTGGTGGACATATGGTAAAATACTATCTTTCAACTTTGGTGACCCTACACTAAAGTTGAGGGAAGAACTTGAACCACAAGATTATGTTTGCCATTGGTTTACATATCAACAACTGAAAGGTTTAAATTAGATAAAAATAGTTACTGGGTTTGATTTTGTTAATGTGGATTATAAAACTTATTGTGTGGTACCATGTTTCCCCAAAAATAAGACAGGGTCTTATTTTCTTTTGCCTTTGGCCTTATTTTTGTGGAGGTCTTATTATTTTTGAGGTGCAGGAGGCCGCCAGCATGGTCACCTTATGGCTGCTGCTGCGTTGCAATATTTTCAGGGCGAGCTTATTTTAGTGCATGTGCTCAAAAGACCGATTCGGTTTATTACAGTGGTAGATTGCTCCCGGTTTGGCCTGGATCAGGTGAACCAGTAGTAGTGGCGGCAGGACGCTTCCGCACATGTGAGCACACATGCGTACATGAGTGAACAGATAGTAAAAAAAATAGAAACCACCGCTGTTTATTATCTGGGGAGGTCTTATTTTCTGGGAAACAGGGTAGTGATTAACATATTATTGCTAAGATTTATAAAATGTTATTGAAATTGAATTTGAAAGTGAACATGTATGATACAGTGGGCAAGGAATTTTGAATAAATTGTGGTCTTGAACAATAGGAAAATGTTGTGGCCCAGCAGGAGCCATTGGAGCTGCCACCAGACTCCGACAACGAGGGGCCCTATGAGTTGGCTCTGGAAGATGTAGAGGACCCTGGACAGGGTTCCAACTCCGAGCAGGGTGCAGAGAGACTGTTTGGCCACCAGGAGGCGCCTGAGCCTTGGACCAGTGGGGAGGAGGCAAGGGAGTGTGTTCCTGATGTCAGCAGTGAGTTGTTCCTGGATGCCCGGCACCAAAGAGCTAATAGGCGTCAGGAACAGTTACGCAAGTACAGGAGGTAATTGCACTCAGCTGGTGATAATTAGGCTCCTCTCCAGACTATAAAAAGACTTCTTGTGCACACGCCCTTTTGCAGAAGTCAACGCAGGAACTAATGTCGGAGAACATTATTGTGAGCTTGGTAGACTGGATTGCTGCCACGGTTTATCTGTGTTGGATTGCTGCCAAGGCTTATCTGTGCCTGCTTGCTGCCAAGGATCTGTCTGTCTGTTTATTAAATGCCGTAACTTATCTTTGGCTCGGAGTGTTGGTGTGGGACAAGGGGGGTCAGAACAGGAAAATATGTGGATGAAGAAATTAACATTTATACTAAACTATAATTTAAAAGAAAAAATATATAAGATTATAATATATAATATCACTATATATATAATATATAATATCACAGGTATTTAGCACTGGATAAGTTATCTAGAATGAATAAATGTATTCCAAATGAATGTTGGAAGTGTAAAAGTAAAGAAGGGACTTTTTATCATTTATGGTGGGCATGTGATAAAGCAAAAAAAATTTGGAGTAAGATTCATATTTTAACACAGAAAATTCTTAAAATGAAGATAAAGATGAAACCAGAAACTTTTCTTTTGGGTTTAATGAAAAAAGACGGAGAAAAAAATTGGAACTTGGATCTTATATATGTTGACAGCAGAAAGACTACTGTAAGCATAAAAATGGAAGGACATTTTTGTTCTCACCATGGCAGAAATGACTAAATTGACTGTTTTGATTAAAGAAAAGAATATAAATACCTTTGTTGCCACGTGGCAACCGCTTCTGAACTTTGTGCTTGAGATGGGAAAAAAATGAAACTTTGATTTTGGGTTTTACCGATTAGATTGATAGTTGTTTATAGAAATTGCTAGTTTATATTACTATAAAAAAGCAAAAAAAAAAAGTGGTTTGATGTTAATGCTTTGTTTTACTGCAACAGAGGCAGTCAGAAGTCAATGCTTTTTTTCTGTTTTTCCCAGTTCTTCCTCACTTCTCTTTCCCCTCTTCCCCCCACCACTGTCTTCCTATGTACTTTTGTTTTTTGTATCTTATCTTCTAAACTAACAAAATGTTTTTTTAAAAAATAGATAGCTCCAAAAAGCTGTGGTTATTATTTAAATTTCCCACAGTACTTCTCATCTGGAAACACTATGAGGAATGAAAATTAATCTGCCCAACACCCTACTGTATAAATTTCCAAGAAACCAGTGTTAAAAAGAAAAAAGATACATTTCTCAAAGGATTCTTTAAATGAGGAGGTCAAAAGTGAAGCAACATTCCACAGAAGTCAGAGAAACTTATGAATGGACTTTGAGAGAATGTCTTGTACTTCTGCAACTTCCATAACTATGATACCAGTGGTGGGTTCCTAGTGGTTCGGACAGGTTTGGCTGAACCAGTAGTGGTTTATTGCCTGGATCACTGGAACTGGCAGTGACCCAGGCCTGCCATGCCCCTAAACTGGTTCTCCTGGTGGTGCCATAGGCGCCACCATCTTGTTTTCTGGTTCTGCGCATGCTCAGAAAAACTTTTATTGTACTGAGCATGCACGCCGCACCCACAACAAATTGGCAGTAGTGGCTGTCAGAACTTACCCTGTATGATATCATTTTTTGACAAAGTGATGATGGCTCTCCTTTCATTGACTGTTTTCCTTAATATTTTTGAAATAATCTATAAATATAGTTTATGAATGAATTCCAGTATAAATACATCCGATTTATAGCAGAACCCTGTGTATAAGAAAGATTAAGTTTTCTCTCCAGAATATTGCAATATCTTATATAAATATATTTTCCACATAGGGCATATATCGTTTGTTTTGATCATCAACCAAGGTAGAAAAACACTGGAAATTTCTTTGTTCATCACATTTGATTAATTAGACCTTTCTTTAGATACGTAAATGCAAACCTGACATTTTCTTAGATTTTTGCATTCAACTTCCTTCCATTTAAAAATCTATCACATATTAAAATTTACCTCTTATTCAACCTCCTTTGTATTTTTAAAACACTCTTTTATATTTAAATTTCATATTCCATGTCTTACAGCTAAAAATAAAAAATAGAATAGAAGGTGAAAACTTTTTTGGCATTGGAGATTGTCACTAGTTTCTGCTACAAATTAAGATTAAGAGACATGAGTTTACATGAAACAGAAAATATGTATTACCACAAATTTATTTTTGTCTATTAAAAATAGCCAGGGAGTTAAACTGCTTCAACTTCAAATTTAAGATTATCTGTACTTATTAAATTTTTCCATTTCACCAAAGATTATTTCTAACCCCATCCAAACATTCTGAAAACAGCTAATCTCAATTCTTTTGCTCTGCATTATGTCTGTAACAGCTCAATGTTGGCAAAATATAATTCTTTTATTTTTCTGTTAAATCCACCTCCCAAAATATATAGTTCCCCAGACCTGATCTTTAAGCTCTTTGGGTTTCATAAAGTTTCATAGCATTAGTCTTCTAGTCTTGTCCTAAATCATGTTCTCTTTCTACTTCGCATCTAGGGGAAAAGGAAAATTTATAAGCAATTTTGAATAAATCAATTATTTATCACTCATACATTGATATACAATATCTTACCAATATATGAGAAGGTATGTAATGGAAAATGGGATGAATATAACTATATTTAAACATACTATTCCTTTAAATTCCTACAACTAAGAAAAACAAGTACACACATACACACACACACACACACACACACACATTCATGGGCTCTAAACTTTTAACAGAAGTCTAGGAGGTACCAGAGTATATGTTGCTAGTACTACTATAATATGCTCCTAGTACTATTATCTTTATACAAGTGGATTAAGTTTTTTTTTTACTTCATTCAATAACAGTCACCATTTTTTTTGAACCTGAAGTATTTTTAGCATGCCAAGATATTTTCCATCCTGAAATAATATGTCACATTTTGGATGTGGCAGAACAACTGAAAGAGAAAAATGGAAAGCAATAAATGAAGTTGTAAAGTAAAAGCCAAGAATAAATGTGTCCAATTGGACAGAGCATCGGCACAGTATATTGTATTTATTTATTTATTTCCCTAAATTAATAGCTGCCACTGCAATAGGCTCTGGGTAGTTTACAAAATTTAATGCTAATTAAAAACTTAGATAAAACTAAATATGTATACTATAGTATACTATGTATACTATACAAATGTATACTAAATAGTACTGAAAACAGGAAGTATCTTGAGGTGAAGAATTTTAATAACCCTGTTACAATGCTTTAACATTAACCTCTGCAAACTAGCCTGTAGGGAGCTGCAGACACAATTGCCAGTTTGCAGAGACAATCCAAGATTATTGAATAAAAAGTAATGAGAAATCAAATGAGTAGTGAGGTTGCTTTCCTTTGCCATACTTTGCTCCTAGGAAAGGTAACCAAAGTTAGTTTCTTCCCATCACCAGACTAGAACCCATGGATCTAAATCATTCTATCTTGCAACAACGTTTCTACTTAAGATCATCACTGCTTATTGGATCACCTTATGACAAAGAATGCATTTGGCATTCAATGAATATTAAACTATTTTAAGAGTTCAAAGTATTAATTCATGTATGGTCATACTGTTGCTTCCATAAAGAGCAAGAGTTCACTCTTTCATGCAATTAAGCATTTAGCATTCACTGGATCCATTCAACCAGTGCCCCTTGGCTAGTTCACGTTAATCATTATGGGCAAGGTAAATTGCTCTAGCTCTCCCTTTTTAACCATTATGGAAAAAAAATGTTGGGAGAACATGGGATGTGCGTGCAGGTTTCTGGAACAGAATAGAAGCCTCCCTGCCACTCAGTATGGAAGGAAGAGTAATGTCTGAGTGTAAGAAAAGGTGTGCTTATGTATGTTACAGGCAGTTGCATTTCTATTTGTGTATCATGGGGAGACAGAAAAAAATCAAATAGCTTTTAAAGATTTGATTATTAAAATTAATTCATTTCTAATGTTTAAAAATGTTTACATACTTCTTAGCACCAACTATTTATTGGTCATGATCTTATCAAGGCATGCCAGTAAAAGACCAATGAAGCTCTCATCCATGAACACTATTTTCTCAGATCTTTGACCCAGAACCAGTGTAGTAATCTTAGAAAGTAGTATTTAGATTTGTGGGGAACTTCATAAAAATAACATACTGTAAATAGTAATAAAGGATGCATAGGTATTTGTCTAATCTCATTTTATCTGATTATTAATTCTTTTCTGCCATTGCATCTTGAGCATAGCTTCAGAGTCATGATATGGAATTATTTTTATGAATTTTGGAATAGGTATTGTGTATAAGCAGCAATTGTTTTGGGTTTTGAGGGGGGAGGGTCATGCAAGGACAATATTGATTTGGTTTAGAATCTAAAGTTTATATGAAGGCACTTCATTCATGATTGCTCAAAATTTGCTTCAGAAGCATGGCCAAAATTGAATTAAAGATCTTTTCCTGCCCACAGGGATTGCACAGAACAAAGCAAAGTTAACCCAGAGATCCATGCTGAACATGCCAGAAGATGAAATATGCATTGATTGTACAGGTACCAAAACAGTTTCAGGATATATACTGTTGATGACTATACATGTGCAAGATATCACACTGTGGTAGATGAAGTTACTCTAACTAAAAGATGTAAGAAAACACCTTTTGTCTCATTTTAAAGCAATTGAAAGATGTAATTGAAGTGAATTCTTGCCTGAAGCTTAAATCAGGCAAGAACCTATCCCTAGCTAGGGCTTCAGTTCTCAGACTTTTTCCTTCATCAATTGTATTGTTCACTCGACATTATCTTAAGCATGTCTTATTCCCCAGGGCAGTCTGTGTCAACATCCAAATACAAAGGCAAAGCTCTTGGTTTCTGATATATTATTTGGATGATCCTCTCCTTCAAGTTTCAGCATATTTGTGAGGAAGGGCTGAAAGGGACCAGGTGTGCCTGGCATTTACTTTTTGTCTTCTCCAAAGTATCTTTCTCAGGTTTCTGTTAATGCTTTGATTTTCCACTGTACCTCCCATAACTCAAATCAATAAAGAAGCTGGCAACCTATAGCATCAGTATGGTATCAAATCAGATAACACATCTTTCATTATCGAATTGCTAATGTTACAGAATAGAGACCCATTGGGAGGAAAAAAGATGAATGCTCAAGAAAGCAGCTTAACATGGAGCAGATCAGAATTTGATGATTAATATGCCATTAAATTGTTGTCAACTCTTAATCACCACATAGATCTTCACTATTCCCTAACCTGGTCCTTCAGTTCTTCTACCTAAGTCAGAACTATTTGCAAATTCTGATACTTCCCAACTGGGGGGGGGGAAATCAGCATATACCTGAAAGAAATGTTTCAAGAAAAAAAACCCAAAGGATAAATTTGGAAGAAGTACATTATTAAATGAATAGCTAGATGCAAGTTTAGTTGTAGATTTGGTTTAAATCTACAGATCAAAGAAGTACATGACTGACTGATAAAGGACTGGTTTGTTATCTTAACTATATACTGTATTTATTAGATATCCTGCTTTACTAATAGTCAAAGAATGAATAATAGACAGTAAATACTGTCTAATATTCTACTGCACTGAAAAAGATCACAGACAGTTCTGGGAAACTATGAGCAAGTGACTAGCTCAATTTAAGTATCTTGATATTATTACAATACTCAGTCATCTTTTGGGTGGGTGGTATTTCTGCTTGTCTGTCGATTCAACAATCTATTCCTGGAAAAACAGCCAGAAGTTTGACAGGTAATTGGAAAGTATTGGTTTTAAAGAAAAGTGAACCAATTTTAACACTCACACATTCAGTAGCCCTGCTAAAGGGACTTCCCATGGGAGAACTAAGGTTACACGCATGTTTGGCCCACAACTTTATTTGATTAAAACCAGCTGTTGGATTTGTGTCAAAATATTCCTAGCATGGGGAAGTTCATTCGGCCTTAAGTAATAAAATTCCAATGTGATGGAAATGAAATAGATATGGCCTCAAGACTATTGTTAATAACACTTCTGCAATAAATTTGATAATTTTGTAAGTAATAATTTAACACACACATAAACACACTTTTGAAAAAAAGTCTAAATTTGGCTTTTGATTCAAGACAACTTGCTCTGATCTAAATGTGTAGCTGCTTATTTAAGTTACAACAGATCTTTGATATTAATATAGAACTACACTATGGATGGAAAAATATATCAATCATCTGTGTAATCCTATGTTACAGTTTACCAAATGGGAATTCAAGTTATTAAAATATAATGTCACATAACTTTTTTGGATACAAAAATACTTGAGGAATGTTTACTTCTTTAGCAAATGGAACATCCAAAATAGAGACAAATGAAACATCATATACATAGTGTGTGCAATTCAGAATTGAAATATGATAGCTATAAACATATCTGATCTAGTCTCCTTTTGTTCTAGAGTTAGCAAAATATAGAAGCAGGAAACTGAAAGTCTCAATTTAGTAAGCTAAACATTTTGTAGATCCCCCCCCCACTTGAAGTACATTTGTTGCCAAAAAAGTTCAAATCACATATGGAAGCAGCTTTAGAGGGCTCGAGCTTTTGTCACAAAGTTTGCAATACTTCATTATTTCTTGTAGACAAACTTTTCTAAACAGCCTTAGAAACTTGAAAGAGTACTACTGTTTATAAACCATATAAAGGAAATAAAAATGTTAACTTTCAATACACAAAAAGACAAAAAAGAGGAACCACATTTACAGTACATGTCAGCCTTCCTGATGTTGTCTTTATCACTCAGAAGAAAATTATATAAAAGTTTGCATTACTCAGCCAAGAAAAAAGTAGATTATCGCTTGTGCAAATGGCTTGTGGTACTTGATCAAAATACTCAAACTCTATAGATCGAAATTATAATGATATAGTCACAAAATGTTTACTGAAACCATTAAAAAGGCATCCAAGACATAAAATATAGCAAATAATGGAAACAGACTTAAATATAATAGTGAGAAATGCTGTTTCCAAATATCATTGTGTAATCAGAGAAGAAAAGAGCAAAAACGAAGTTAACATTGGTTTCATATTTTAGATTTTCTAATACATGAAAACTTAAAATGAAGTGGTTTTATGATATCCTTAAAAAGTTGGAGTTTGGAGTTGGAGTTTATTCAATTTGTAGGCCGCCCTATTCCCCGAAGGGACTCAGGGCGGCTGAACAAAAGCCAAGGGAGGGGAAATTACAAAAAGTAAGACAAAAACAATCAGACAATACGAACAACTTAAAAGCACAACAGACACAGCAAATTCGAGTAGGGGGGGGGGACTCAACCCCAGGCTTGCTGGGACAGCCAGGTCTTCATGGCCGTCCGGAAGGCCCGAAGGGTGGAAAGGGTCCGAATCTCCACGGGGAGCTCGTTCCAAAGGGCCGGATCAGCCACAGAGAAGGCCCTCCTCCGAGTAGTCGTCAGCTGACATTGGCCGGCAGATGGAATACGGAGGAGGCCTAATCTGTGGGATCAAATAGGTCTGTGGGATGTAATCGTCAGAAGGCGGTCTCTCAAGTACCCAGGTCCAATACCATGTAGGGCTTTATAAGTAATAACTAGCACCCTGAAGCGTATCTGGAGACCAATAGGTAGCCAGTGCAGCTCGCGGAGGATAGGTGTAACGTGGGTGTACCGGGGTGCACCCACAATTGCTCGCGCGGCTGCATTCTGGACCAGCTGGAGTCTCCGAACACTCTTCAAGGGCTGCCCCATGTAGAGCGCATTGCAGTAGTCCAGTCTTGAGGTCACGAGGGCATGAGTGACTGTTGTAAGATCCTCCCAGTTCAGGTAGGGACGCAATTGGTGCACCAGGCGGACCTGGGCAAACGCCCCCCTGGTCACAGCCGACAACTGATGATCTAAAGTCAGCTGTGGGTCCAGGAGGACTCCCAAATTGCGCACCCTGTCTGAGGGGCGTATAATTTCACCCCCCAGCCTGAGAGATGGAATACTAAGGCAATTTGTGGGAGGAAAAAAACACAAGCCACTCGGTCTTGTCAGGATTGAGAGCCAGTCTGTTCACCCCCATCCAGACCCTCACATCCTCCAGGCACTGGAACATCACGTCGACTGCTTCACTGAGTTGGCACGGGGTGGACAGATACAATTGAGTATCGTCCGCATATTGATGGTATCCTATCCCGTGCCGTCGGATGATCTCAACGGCTTCATGTAAATGTTGAACAGGAGGGGGGACAGGACCGACCCCTGCGGCACCCCATAATTAAGGGGCCTAGGGGTCGACCTCTGTCCTCCAACCAACACCGACTGCGACCTGCCCGAGAGGTAGGAGGAGAACCACCGAAGAACGGTGCCTCCCACCCCCACCTCTCGCAACCGCCGCAGCAGGATACCATGGTCGATGGTATCGAAGGCCGCTGAGAGGTCCAGGAGAACCAGAATGGAGGCACGGCCCCCGTCTCTGGCTCTCCAGAGATCATTGGTCAGTGCGACCAAAGCAGTTTCCATGCTGTAGCCAGGCCTGAAACCAGATTGGAAGGCGTCTAGATAATCGGTTTCCTCCAAGGACCGACGGAGCTGAGAGGCCACCACTTTCTCAACAACCTTCCCAACAAAAAGGAGGTTGGAGACTGGACGATAGTTATTCAAAACGGCTGGATCCAAGGACGGTATCTTCAGTAGGGGTCTCACCACCACCTCCTTTAAAGGGGGGGGGGGAAAGGATCCTTCCCAGAGAGATGCAGTCACAATCGCCTGGATCCAGCCCCGTGTCACCTCCCTGCTGTTCGCGACCAGCCAGGGGGGACACGGGTCCAGTACACAAGTGGAGGCACTCACTGCTCCGATGGCCTTGTCCACTTCCTCAGGGGTAGCAGACTGAAAATCAATCCAATGATGGCGCTCAAGACCCTCCCTCGTTACCTCGGTTGGCTCTGCGCAATTGGAGTCCAGGTTTGTCCGAAGCTGAGCCACTTTATTCGCAAGGAATTGACCGAACTCCTCAGCCTTACCTTGCAAGGGAGTGCCCGTATCCCTCCCTTTAAGGAGGGAACAGGCTATCCTAAACAAGGCGGCTGGGCGTGACTCAGCGGAAGCTATCAGAGCAGCAATATGAGTTCTTTTTGATGTCCGGATAGCCCGGAGGTAGGCTCTGATGCAAGATTTTAATGAGGCTCGGTCTGACACGGACTTACTGGCTCTCCAGCGGTGCTCTAGGTGTCTCTTTTGGCGCTTCATCTCCCGGAGTTCCTCAGTAAACCAATGAGCCCTCCTGGATCCACTGCCACGGATCGGCCATAGAGGCGCAATCCGGTTAAGGGCCCCTGCCGCCGGCGAGTTCCAAGCAGCGACCAGAGTCCCAACCGAATCGTGGGCGAGAGTATCAGGTATAACACCAAGCGCCGTCTGAAAGCCCATAGGGTCCCTAAGGCGCCTGGGGTGGAACCACCTAATCGGTTCCTCCTCCCTACAGTGGGGGATTTGCCTCCGAAAGTCGAGCCTCAGTAGGCAGTGGTCCGACCACGACAGGGCAGGATCTCAATGCCCCTCAGACCAAGATCACAACTCCACTGCTCCGAGAGGAATACGAGGTCAAGTGTGTGACCCGCTGAGTGGGTCGGGTCCCGAATTACTTGGGTCAAGCCCATGGCTGTCATGGAAGCCATGAACTCCTGCACCCCATCAGAGTGCTCACCGAGCGAAGGCAAGTTGAAATCCCCCAGCACCATAAGCCTGGGAAACTCAACTGCCAGCTCGGCTACTGACTTGAGGAGCGAGGGGAGGGCTGCTGCAACGCTGTTGGGAGGCAGGTACGTTAGCAGCATGCCCACTTGACCCCCAGGATCCAACCTCACCAGCAAGGACTCACACCCAACAAGCTCTGGAGCAGGGGTCCTACGAGGAACTAACGACTCTCGGATAACAACCGCCACTCCCCCACCCCTTCTTTGGGGTCGCGGCTGGTGAAGCACCTGAAAACCCTCTGGGCACATTTCGGTGAGGGGGACTCCTCCCTCCGGGCCTAGCCAGGTTTCAGTAATACATGCCAGGTCTGCCCCCTTGTCTAAAATTAAGTCCCAGATGAGGGGAGCCTTGTGAACCACAGACCTGGCATTTAGCAACATCAGCCTGAGACCAGGGCCCTGACTACTCGCGCCATCTGGCCTTGGAGTGGGACTAATAGGGCCGGAAGGAGGGATCTCTGTAACATAGTGAACCCTCCTTCCCTGGTAATGGCTTGCCCTAAAGTCCCTGCCATATCTGCCCCTCCCAGTTAGGACCGTAATGCTCCGGCCCACTCCTGCGTCCATAGGGCCCCCACCCTCCCCTTCAGAGATCGACATCCCTGGCAAGCCCTTTGAACCATACATTCTAAGGCTGGGGGTTGAACCAGGCCCCCCTAACACTTCTGCAGAGCACTCAGTGTAGGAGGTACCAAGTTATGGTCCCAGCCCTCTCAGGCATACACAATCATACAACAGACACTCCCCCACAAGAATTTAAAAAACACAAATACAACTATATAATAAAAAGTGGGCACATACATACAACACAGTCATACCCACAGTCATACCCCAAGCACTCACCATACATTAAAATGTACAGAGCACTGCGCAAGTGCGTTAGCAAGCAATAATATAAAAAGGAGAGAGAACTGCTCCGTTCCTCTCTCTCTCCTCTATGTCCCGGAGAGACGTCCTCGGCCACCAGATCAAAAGTGAGTGGTGTATAAGGCGGCCGTATGTAGGCAAGGATAAGATGTAAGAGTCTAGTGTTCATAAGCGGCAACCGTTCAGTCTCACCCTTCCAAAGAAGTTCAGCGGGCAGTGTGCCTAAAAGTCTCCTTCCTGAAGCTGAGTAAGGGCCCCAATCTGGGGGGCCAAAGTCTGAAACTGGCCTGAGCCACTCTAGTAGAGGAGGAGGAGAGTGCTGATGTTTTCGAAACCCAGTCCTCGCCACTGCGGCCGCCATCCTCTATCGCTCCCACGCCAACCCAACCCCAACCCTACTCCTAACCTAATCACTAATCTAAGCTAATCTAACGCTAACCTACACCCTACACCCTAATAACCCTAATAACCCAACACCAACCTAATCTAATCCTACATCAGCCCAGTCCTAGCCCAGCCCTAACTCCACCTCAGGCCCCGACCCTAGCCCTACTTCCTGCCACTATCAACCTCTTCCGCACCCCCGGGTGCAAACCAACCGCTGCCCTCGTAACTATTTCTAAATATATAACTATAACTACTTATACCTATAACTAACTATATCTAACTATACCTATCTTACCTAAATCTATAACTAGCCAGAGCAACAGCAGGCAACAGACAGTAGGGGAAGAGCAGATGTTACAGGCAGGACATCAGGCCCAGGCCAAGGCAGAGGGGAGTCAAAGCAGCTAGGGAGATGGCAAAGGCTTCCTAATGGCTGGAGCGGGAGGCAAGGAGCAATGTCCGGAGGAGGCTACAATGACACGGGCCTCGGAATCTGGGACGCAGGCTTATACTGCTCAGGGCGCCATCCTCTTCCTCGCCCGAGCAACCACACCAGTCAGCTAAAAACGGCCAGGTCTTTTCCCAGGGGCCGCAGGAGCAAGGCAACAGATAGCAAGGCGAGCAGAAATAGAACCGAGGGGGGGGGGGCGTCTGGGGCAGCTATGGCAAACACAGCCAGCCGTCCGATCCGCCGCTCCGCGATCTCAGTACAGCTTCCGACGACCCCCTTCTTCAAAGTTGAAATTAAGTCCCTCAGGGCTCACCAGTCATTCAGCTCAATCAGGCTGGCCAGGGGGGAGGAGGTGCTCAAGATGTAAAACGCTGCAAATCAGAGTTGAAATTCAGTCCCTCAGGGCTCACCAGTCACTCAGCTCAATCAGGCTGGCCAGGGGGGAGGAGGTGCTCAAGATGTAAAAACGCTGTGAATCAGCTGTATGGCGCCGCCATCTTTCCCTCCAGCCACAGTCGCCGATTTAAAGCCGCTGCCGTTCCGCTGCTCGGGAGATGACCGCCAGGAGCCAACAGATGAAAGCCAGATCTTGCCCGAATCCTGGGGTAAAGCTCAACCGGGGAGGATTGCAATGAATGTAAAAGGACACCGGAGGCACTCAGGGTGTTCTATCTTCGGCACTGGCTTCTGTAGAGCGAGAAGCCAGGCAGCCATCTGAGTCCACACATGCGCAGAAAAATTCATAAGACAAGTAGTAATAAGCTAAATATATTGATTACAGGATGAACCATGAATAAATCTAGTTTAATGTAAGCATCCTATTTCGTTTATTCACTTTCCACTTTGGATGAAAGATTGAAAAAATTTTAGAGCATCATTCCTGAAATTTATCCTGAAAAACTCCCAAATTCAAAACAATTTTGAAATGTTGTTTGATAGTAACTGACAAGTATCTAAAGTGCAAATGCTAACTTCAGAACAGATATTTTTATCAGGACTGTAGAAAGAGTTAAACAAAGATCTGACTTGCATATTTGGCTCAAATTGGATTAATACTTTTTATATTTAATCAAACATTTAATTGTGATTTGGCAAGGTTGGCAGAAGTTTAATCATAAATGTTACATCCCTGAGGATGTGCTGCCGCATGGGCATGCACACGGACTCTCCACACATTGGCTGAGCCGTTGACAGCTCAGCTGGCGCAAAAAATAACCCCGCATCATTGGCTGAGCTGTTGACAGCTGCTATGTATAAATAGCAGTCTGAATGAATATTGTTGTTGCCAGTTCTTACTGCTGTTGTTCCTTGTTAACTGTTACCAATTAAATAGAGTTAAATTCCCTCAGCCTCGCCTCAGTCATTACCCATACAGGGGTTCTTCCAAATAGAACATTAAAGAATTTAAATGGAAAGATAGGAGTATAGTTCAAAGATCAAGGAATTTTTTTTTGTATACAGAAGCTTATGTCTCATCCATCTCCAGAAATACTAGAAAATGTTGTTGTTGCTTGTCAGTATGAGAATACAGGCAGGAAGAGTTAATTATGAGATAGTGTCATTCTAACTATACACTATCTCCTAAGCCAGGGGTGTCAAACTCAATTTCATTTCATGCCTCATCAGGGGGCTGGGATGGGTGTGGCCAGGGTGGATGGCCAGGGTGGGTGTGGCCAGCTTGATGTCATTCGTGTCAGAGGTCCTGTGGAGGCCTGAACACTCTGCCAGCAAAAATGAGCTCCCAAGCTCCATTTTCAACTGCAACAGTTTCCTCTCCCTCCGCCAGCAAAAACAGAGCTCAGGAGGGCCGCACATGGCCCTCCCGAGATCCATTTTCACTGGCAGAGGCATGGCAGGCCAGCCCTTTGGGCCAGATCCAAGCACCCAGTGGGCCAGATTCGGCGCCCGGGCCTTGAGTTTGACACCCCTGCCCTAAGTGATCTCTATGCCCAACAACAGCCATTGGATCCAGTAATCCAATGTTTTTAGTAACTTCATAAAACATTGTCTTCTCCACTTCCAAACAAGTGGTTTCAATGGCCTAGAATTTTAAATAACATTTTAAGCTAGTTAAATTGTACTCTCTCTCTCTCTTTTTGCAATGATCTTTGTTTCAATAAATAGTTAGTTTCAACCCGAGTCAACTAATAGTCTGGACAAGTGAACAATGATCTAATTGGTCAATTAAAAATATTTTTGGTTTTGTTTCTCTGTAAATTCAAGTGCTATTCTTGCAGTTACTTTGCAATTAATTGCATACTAGGCATTTTGTATTTTTTCTCCTAGAGAGTATTAGTCATATATAATTATGGCAGACTTCCCTATGTTTGTGGAAGCTAACAGAAGTTGGTTGCTACCCAGTTTTGCAAAGTAAAGTTGCACAGCTGAGCAAACATAGTGTATAAGTGATGAAATCAGAAGTTGGATACACTTATTTAAGCTAAAAATGATGAATGTTGATATGCAAGAAGAAGAGTAATGGGCCACTTTTGAGGCATTCTGATCCCTAGTATACCTCTGAGCCAAATGTTTCCAATAATCTTACTCATACTTTGTTCTCAAAAAGCACTCCATTTTTAAAAACCTTTCATTTCTGCAAATAGTGACTCAGACTCTGAAATCCTAAAGCAGAGCAGTTGCTCAGGTTCCAGCCTTCCAAAATGATGACACTAATTAAAACAAAGTCATAAAGATAAAATGCATCAAAATGTCTTTAAAAAATTAAGCGCTTACAAAAAGGTGTCCAGAAGTAAATAGATTTAACAACTAAAGCAGAAGAAAATAGAGAACTCTCAGAACTTCCAAACTAGGATATAGAATCTAAGAATGGATGACTATTCTTATTCATAAGATTATATATATAAAAAACCATTATGAAAATTTTTGAATAATATGCTATTATAGTATCCTTTCTTGCAGTGCAAACTGCCCAGCTCATACAATTTTAGAGGATTTTTGCCCCAGAATTTCAGCTTCTGATAGCTAGAAGATTTTCTCGGTGTGTCTGTCTATTTTTTGGTTCTTGACCCTTGGGAAACATCCACAGCAAAGGATGGAATGAATTTGCAATATTACTGTTTTTCTCTGTCTTCCCTTCTGGCAAAAGAAGAAACAATTTTCAGAGATGCAGCTTGCAAAGGAAAAGTGAACCGCAGCATCAGAGAGAGAAATAAAACTAAGGACTATGGTCAGGTTGAAGACTTAGCATAGTTTCTATGGATTCCAAACCATGTTCCCATTCTTGAAAGAACAACATTGGAGATAATTTTCTTCAGGTTCTTTGGTATAAATTAAAGTAGCCTTGTGGCACTTGTCACAAAGGTGTTTTTTCAAAAGACAACTGGACTTTTTTGTTTTTTTTTCCTTGAAAACATTTTGCTTGTGGCACCTATTATAAAGTATTATTTATGGTTTGCTACACTGTAGGTGGTTTAATGAAGAGCACTGTATCAATCATAATAATATCTTTAGAAGATGATCTGGACTATTGAATTTTCCAATAATGGTACTCAACATTTGGTTAAACACACAAACAGAATACATATGAAGAACAGTTGCAGGAACTGGGTTTGTCTAGTTTAACAAGAAGAAGGACTAGGGAAGACATGATAGCAGGGTTCCAATATCTCAGGAATTGCCACAAAGAAGAGGGAGTCAAACTATATTCCAAAGCACCTGAGGGTAGAACAAAATGCAATAGATTGAAACTAATCAAGGAGAGATTTCAAGATTTAATGAATTTGTATGCTGCCCAATCCCAAAGGACTCCGGGCGGCTTACATAAAAACAGTTTAAAAAAAAATTAAAATAAAGAGACAAAGCAAGTTAAAAGGACACAACATGCACTCAACCTTAGTGGGGCTGGAACTCAATCAAGGGTCAACAGCCCCAGGCCTGCCAGAATAGCCAGGTCTTAGTAGACTTTTGGAAGGCCAAGAGAGTGGGGAGGGTCTGGATCTCTGGGGGTAGATCGTTCCATAGGGCTGGGGCAGCTACAGAGAAGGCCCTCCCCCGAGGAGCCGCCAGATGACATTGTCTAGTCGACGGCACCCGGAGAAGGCCCATTCTGTGAGATCTTATCGGACGCTGGGAGGTATGTGGCAGGAGACGGTCTCGTAGATATCCAGGTCCTAAGCCATGTAGGGCTTTAAAGGTGATAACCAGCACCTTGAAGCGCGTTCGGAGACAGATAGGGAGCCAGTGCAGCTCGCGGAGGATAGGTGTAACATGGGTGTATCTCGGTACACCCAGTATTGCTCACGCGGCTGCATTCTGGACCAATTGTAGTCTCCGAACACTTTTCAGGGGCAGCCCCATGTAGAGCGTGTTACAGTAGTCAAGTCTTGAGGTGACGAGGGCATGAGTGACCATTTGGAGTGCCTCCTGGTCCAGGTAGGGCCGCAACTGGTGCACCAGGCGAACCTGGGCAAAAGCTCCCCTGGTCACAGCTGACAAATGGTGTTCTAGTGTCAGCTGCGGATCCAGAAGGACACCCAAGTTGCGGGCCCTCTCTGAGGGGTGTAAGATTTCACCCCCCAGGGTTAAAGATGGAGTATCTGGACTATCCTTGGGGGGCAACATCCATAGCCACTCGGTCTTGTCAGGGTTGAGTGCAAGCTTGTTCATTCCCATCCATACCCTGACAGCTTCCAGGCACTGGCACATCACTTCCACCGCTTCACTGAGTTGGCACGGGGCGGAAAGATACAGCTGGGTATCGTCCGCGTACTGATGGTATTTAATCCCGTGCCGGCGAATGATCTCACCCAGCGGCTTCATGTAGATATTAAATAGGAGGGGGGACACGACCGAGCCCTATGGCAACCCATTTTTAAGGGGCCTAGGGGTCGACCTCTGTCCTCCGACCAACACTGACTGTGACCTGCCAGAGAGGTAAGAGGAGAACCACCATAAAATGGTGCCTCCCATTCCCTCTTCCTCTTCCAGCCACCGCAGAAGGATACCATGGTCGATGGTATCAAAGGCTGCTGAGAGGTCAAGGAGCACCAGGATAGAGGAATGTCCTCTATCCCTGGCTCGCCAGAGATCATTGGTCAGCGCGAGCAAAGCGGTTTCGGTGCAGTAACCAGGCCTGAAACCAGACTGAAAGGGATCTAGATAATCCGCTTCATCCATGGTCCGTCAGAATTGGAAGGCCACCACCTTCTCAACAACCTTCCCTAAGAAAGGGAGCTTGGAGACTGGACAATAGTTTTTAAGGGCAGCTGGGTCCAGAGAAGGCTTCTTAAGGAGGGGTCTCACCACCGCTTCCTTCAAAGGTTGCGGGAAAGATCCCTCCTGAAGAGAGGTGTTCACAATCCTCTGGATCCAGCCTCGTGTCACCTCCCTGCTGGTCAAAACCAACCAGGAGGGACACGCGTCCAGCAAACAGGTGGCAGCACTCATCGCTCCCATTGCCTTGTCGACTTCCTCAGGAGTGACAAGCTGGAACTGACGCCACAAAATTTGATCAAGGCCCTCCCTCGGCATCTCTGCTGGCACTGTCCAAGTGGAGTCCAGGTCCGTCTGAATCTGAGTGACGTTGTCCGACAGATATTGAACAAATTCCTCAGCTCTTCCCTGTAAGGGTTCCCCCACATCCCTCCCTTTCAGGAGGGAGCGGGTTATCCTAAGCAGGACGGTTGGGCGAGATTCTGTGGATGCAATAAGAGCGGAAAAATGAGTACATTTTGCCGCTTGTATCGCCACTAAATAAATCCTAATAAAGGCTCTTAGTAGTGTTCGGTCGGATTCGGAGTTGCTAGCCCTCCAGCTTCGCTCTAGGCATCTCTTTTGGCACTTCATCTCCCGGAGTTCCTCAGTAAACCAAGGTGCTCTCCTGGATCCACTGCCGCGGAGAGGCCGCAAAGGCGCAATCCGATCTAATGCCTCAGCCGCTGTATTCCAGGCAGTGACCAAGGACCAAGGACTCAGTCGGGTTGTGGGCAAGGGAGTCAGGTATCTCCCCAAGCTCCATCTGAAATCCCAATGAGTCCATCAGGCACCTGGGGCGGAACATTTAATCGGCTCTACCTCCCTGCAGTGGGGGAGCAGCTTCCGAAAATCAAGCCTCAGCAGGAAGTGATCTGACCATGACAAGGGCGAGATCTCTATCCCCTTTAGTTCCAGATCACATCTCCACTGCCCCGAGAGAAACACAAGGTCGAGTGTGTGTCCCGCCACATGAGTCGGACCCTGAATTACCTGGGTCAAGTCCATGGTTGCCATGGAGGCCATGAACTCCTGGGCCCCATCGGAGCGTTTGCCAAGAGATGGCAGGTTGAAATCCCCCAGTACTATAAGTCTGGGGAATTCAACCGCCAGTCCGGCTACTGACTCTAGGAGCGCAGGCAGGGCTGTTGTGACACAGCTGGGAGGTAGGTACGTCAAAAACAAGCCCACTTGACCCCCTAGGTCCAACTTTACAAGGAGGGACTCACACCCGGCAGTCTCTGGAGCAGGGATCCTGTGAGGAACTAATGACTCCTGGATAATAGCTGCCACTCCCCCACCCCTTTCCCTGGTGTCGTGGTTGGTGGAGCACCTGAAACCCTTCTGGGCACATTTCTGAGGGGGGACTCCTCCCTCGTGGCCCAGCCAGGTTTCAGTAATACATGCCAGGTCTGCCCCCTTGTCTAATATTAAGTCCCGGATGAGAGGAGCTTTATGAATCACAGACCTGGCATTTAGCAACAGCAACCTGAGACCAGGGCCCTGACTTCTCATGTCACCTGGTCCTAGAGTTGAGCTTTCAGGGCTGGAACAAGGGATCGCTGTGACGTAGAACCATCCTTCCCCGGTAATGGCTAGGCCTGTAGCTCCCATCATACCTGCCCCTCCCAGTCGTAACCGCGATGCTCCGGCCTGTCTCCATTCCCGTAGACCCCCCCCTCCCTCCCAAGTCCCCCGTTCTTGTTGGCAGGCCATTCATACCAAACACTCTGGGATGAGAGGCGGATCCGGGCCCCCATCCACTTCTGCTTCTGCACTCAGTGGAGGGGGCTCCAGGCCGCACTCTCAATCCCCTCATACGTACCGGCCAGGCATTCTCCACATACATACCCCACTATAGAGTTAAAAGCATACAATAATACAGTAAAAAGAAATAAATTAAATTAATTTAAAAACGTGGGATCATTCAACTACATACACACACACTCCACATACTACATACACACACACTCCACATACAGAAAAGTTTGCGCAGATATTGGAATTAATATTGTGCAAGTGGATTCATGAAGTTCGTAAGGCGGAGACATACAATTCGAGTAGATGGAAAATCAGCGGTGACATAGAGGGAGTGACTCATCTTCCCTCCCAAAACAGCGTGGAAAAGGGGGCCAAAAGTCTGGAGTGGCTGAGGTGACGTCCCTGGGGCAGCGGTGGGCGGCAGTGGTCGCAACAGATGAGGTGAGGTCGTAAGTCCGGAAGTCTAAATTCCATGAACAGAGAGAGCCAGATGGTAAGGAGAGGAGGCCCCGCAGCCGCAAGGATAAAGCGGAGGAGAGGCCACACCACAGAGAAGGCCCGGACGAATGGAGCGCAGGGGAGGTGGCGCCCGAAAGGGCCGCGACGGTGACAAGCAAAGCCAGCTGCCCGAAGCAATTTAGAACTAAGGAGAAATTTCCTGACAGAACAATTAATCAGTGGAACAACTTGTCTTCAGATGTTGTGAATACCCCAACACTGGAAGTTTTTAAGAAGAGGTTGGATAACCATTTGTCTGAAGTGGTGTAGGGTTTCCTGCCTAAGCAGGGGGTTGAACTAGAAGACCTCCAAGGTACCTTCCAACTCTGTTATTCTATATTCTAAATTTCAGTTCTTTGCACTCAGTATGCAAATATCTAGAAAGCAGCTGGGCTTGGAGAAAGTCATCTGTATCTGACAACATTCTTTCTCAACATTATCTCCATGTGTGTAAAGGTAAACAATTGCAAGGGCTTTCCTTGCAGAAATCCAAAGGAATGATGAATGGATAACATATGAGTTAAGAGTGCTATTTGCGTAACAGTTACCGAATTGTAATTTCAGAATACCTAGCATACAGTGATCAGTGATCAGAAGATTGTTATGCTAGCATATTGATCTGTGCCACTGAATTTATATAAAGAGCAGAATAGAGTTGCTGGGCCAAGGGATTATTTGGAGCATACACTTTGTAACAAAAGCCATAGTTCAGCCAAAGTTAAAAATTAATTTCCATCTGTGACGCAGTCGTATTTGGAAACATTCATATATGGAATATAAAAGTACATGTAATTTTAGCATTATGCTTTCAAAGTGTGTCAAGTCTGGTCAATAACAGCAAATTAAGTTCCTAAAATTATAGCCAATTCTTGCTTGAAGTGTGTGTTATTTCCATATAAACTAATGAGCTTTGGAACATTGCCTTCATATAATTAATACCTTTGGTGTGTTTTTTTAAAGGCAGGAGGGCTTATGAACAATGTGTGTAAACATTAACATATGTATACATGTTTATATAAGCAATTTATTTTTCAACTTCTTAAAATTCATGCTGCTTTTAATGAAATTCAAAATGCATCTGTTCCTCATCAACTCTTAATAAAAAATAATAAAATTATTTTATGTTGTATTCATGGATGAAGCATTTTATAATTATGAGAAAAGTGGAAAAGAGTGGGTAATGAATTGTGGAGGTACGACTACCTTGAAAGATAGCTTAATTTCTTATAGCAATAAAGACCCTAGGCGAGAAATGTTTCTTAAAATGGTGTACAGTGGCCTCTAGTGGTTTATTTATATGTAGAAAGAGAATGTAGACTGCAATTGATATATGAAAGAGTCAGAAGATAATTTTATCCACACTTAATTGGAAGCAACTATGAATTTCTTTGGGATCTAGTAGCTCCAAGTAATTGTAAGGAACAGATGAAATAACTCCTATGCTTTACTGGAACTAAAAACAAAGATAATTAAAAATCCTCAAAGTGTTTCTCTGCCTATGTTTGTTGAAACTATCCCTGAATATAGCTTGACTCCTAGTGACAGCATAAATATTACTTTGTGTGTGTGTGTGTGTTTTTAATTGTCAATAACATGGCAGTGTTTTTCCATTGCCTTCTTCGTGGTTTAGCTAATGGCTGTGACATATCCTGATAGTTTCCCATCCAAATTTAATCCAGGTTTGACCCAATTTAGTTTTCAAGCCCAAACAAACCAAGCAGTACCCCCAATTGCAGAAAGTAATGACATATTTACAATTTTCTTTTTGAATTATCTCTTTTAAGGCACAGTTCATCTCCCATTAATAACTAGTCCTATCATTAGAGGTGATAAGTTAAGAGTGGCATGGTATTTCATATGGTATGCCATAAAAAGATAGAAAGTCATGTATTTATTTATAACAAACCACTGGGATCACTGGATAGTATAGCACTCAAGTAGGAAAAAAAAGAGGTGACTGCCATTAATCCTTTTGTCAAACTGTAAAATAACATGACAGGATTTGACTTTCATGCAAAATCAGAAAGAGCAAAATGCTTGGCTCTTAATGAAAAATACAGAAACCTAAACCAGCAATAATACTGATTGGTTTGAATTATACTGTACATACAGTAAGAATATGATGCAAATGCCAATTAGATGGTATGGATATAATGTATTTTATCAGAAATTACGTATGCAGATCCAACATAAAAAGTAAATCAATGCACATAATACAAACTCTCAAAGTTTATATAGTATACTATTTTATATTATATGTGTGTATTTTTATATATGCACATATAATGTAAAATAGTATATACTATATAAACTTTGAGAATATATAGGGTACTTTTAGTGTATTTTTATATGTACATAACCTGTTTAACCATCATTCTTTCAATGACCATTCAAAGTTGTGATGGCACTGAACAAGTGGTACTTACAACTGGTCCTCAAACTTCAGTGGCCCTGCAGTAACATGATTGTGACTTAGGTGCTCAACAACTGGCTTTAATTTCTGATTGTCGCAGCATCCTGTAGTCATATGATTGTGACTTGCAACCTTTCCCTGCAGCTTCCTGGAAGGAAAGTTAATGGAGAAGTCAGCAGGAAGTTGGAAATTGCAGTCATGTGATGGACTTCATTTAATGATTTATGGCAATTGACTTAATGATGGTAACTAGGAATTGCCAGAACTGCTGGGGCTAAATGGTATGGTTACATGATGCTATATTTTACAATCACATTACTTAGTGATATAAATTGTTGATGGTGGGGTTACTCCAAGCATTATCACATGCAATCTATTAAACAGAACATACTCCAAATAACAAATAAATAATAAAAAAATAAAAGTTACAAACTCTGGCAATTAACAATCCTCTTATTTTATCACCAATGTTCCCTTCAAGCCAATCTACTGTTCAAAATGTGATCTCCAAAAATGCCAATGAAAAGCCAAGTTGAATTCTGAGCTGAGCCATGAATTTCTGGAGGCATCCTACTCTTCGCTTGCCCTATTTACACTGCAGATTGTTCGGTGCATGATGAAAATGAAGCCCACTTCAGTAGTTGCTAAAAAAATATTACTTTGTTGAAGAGGGGCCTAGCAGCCATGTTCTTGACCCACAGATGCATCCCAATTGTTTCCCCTTGAACTAATAACCCTTTGATAGATAGACTAGAATGGCATAAGCAGGAAGGCAAAACAGTTGGAATTTTGCTAAAAGCTATTCAAATATTTATTTTAAAATGTTGGATGTTTGCTTTTCCATGCCTCCTGATGAACATCTATGTGCTTCCTCTTTGTATATAGCTTTTGTGTCCTGTGGTCTGTTTTGATTAAAAAGCAGGAATTCTTTTTGATATATTTTTCTATACTGTGTGTAATACAGAGAACCAGTGGCTATAATAACAGAGGTGCTGGACTAAGAAGACCCAGATTTAAGTCTACTCTTAGTCATGAATGTTGGGTAACTTTGGGCTAATCACATCTCTCAGCCCACCTCATAAAATGTTTGTTCTGAAGTTAAAATGGGAGAGCTTATAAAGCCGGTATTAAATATTATAGACATGGTACTGCAGAAACATCCTACTTTCATCAATATGATGAAATAAAGTCATATCAAAGATCTGCCTCTTTTGGACAAATGTGATTGCTTTTGTTATTCTGTTTTTCTTTAACCCTATCACCATTGCTTAGAAAGAAATGCCTTTTTCAGGAGAGAAGATGAACAAAGTTATGAGATATTCAGATATTTATAATTGACCAAAGTCTGTAGCAGGTGGTAGCTCCTAATCAACCATAGTTAATCTTCGAAACTAAGCAGAACTTTGCATAACAGGAAATTCCAGGGCTCTGGACAGAAAGTTTAAAAAAATCATGAGAAAACTAAATGACAAATCATTTTCAAACTGTTGCCATGAAAACCATTTAAAGCTTCCATAAAGTCTGCAGAAGTCTGCAGAAATTGAACTTGCTTCTAGGAGATTTAATTTTATTAATAAGAAAGAGGAAGTAGTCAGAATGTTTTTATATTAAATGTGTGGTGATTTGCTCCTATGCTTCATCAGGATAGAACTAAAAGAACGATTGGTTTGTATGACAACCTTTTTAAGAGTATAACAGAATGACAGAATTGGAAGGGACCTTGGAACTCTTTTAGTCCAACCCCCAGTACTATTTCAGACAAATAGTTGTCCAATCTCTTCTTAATGGTAGATGCTTAAGAGTAGATATTCAAGAACAGATAGACCCATGCATTCTGCATTATAGACCTGACCAGCATTCACAGACTGATGCTCCTCAGATAATATTGTACCTATAGTTTTTCCCATCACCTAGTTGAGAACTGTGGGCATTACAATAAATAACACAAATAAAAAGCCTTTTCTATGTAAACGAGAGAATGGGAGAGAGAGAAGAAATAATGAAAATCTGTATTGCAGAAGGATCTAGATCTAGAAAAAAATTACTTTGCAAATAATATGAAGTAATCTGAGAACATCAGATGATTGAGGGGAAATAGTTAAATTATTTTCTGCAGTTAAGAAAAGAGTGGAGAACAAAGTCTGTTTTTATAATCTTGGGAAGATCTTTTGAGAAGAGTAAGAAAGATAAGTAGAAATGCATCACCTTTTTTATTGATCTTTAACAGTGAACTTTAAAACATAAAAAGTTTACATTAAAATATTTCTGGCTATTTTAGAATACATTTCTAGTACATTAGAGGTGAGTTGCTCCTAGTTCAGCCTGGATCGGGTGAAACAGTAGAAGCAGAGGTGGAAGGCTCTGCCCACCCATCCGGAGGCTTCTGTGTATGCGCAGAAGCATTGCGCGCATGTGTGAGCACACCCAAATTGGTAGTAAAAAAATTGGCAACCCACCACTGTAGTACATCCTACTAAATATAATCTTCTTGTTGCTCAGACTAGATGATTAAGTAGTTTTTAAAAAGGCTAAAATAGTAGTGCTAACAGAATGAAGTTATATTTAATTTTTAAAAACTTGCTTTTGTATTTTGGTTGGAACCTTACTAGAACTATGTGTGGATCTGGTTTGGAATTATTTTAATGTTATGATTATAATTGAAAATATACTTTAATATATATTGAGAAACATATTAAAATTATTTCCCACTTAAATTGATTAAATATCACCAGTATTTTCATTAAATAAATGTACTGAGTATGTCTGTGCATTACATAATAGATAATTACCATACTTGTAAAAATAACTTTGCTTCATTTTCAACATATTTTTCTTTTTCAAAGTGTATTCATTCAAAATAAAAGCTAAATTTGAAAGTATTTTAAATAATATTTGCAATATATAAGAGATTGATTAACCTATTGGGTTTTCTTCTAAAAACAAATAAAGTTAGCCATCAAACCTCACATTCCCCAAGATTCTGTCTCAAAACCTCAACAATGACAATATTTTGTTCTTTACAGTTTGCAGCTATTTCCTTGTACCAGTCAGAGAAGCAGCCATCTTAGTCTGTTCACAAGTATTTTGTTGGCAGCAAACTGCCATTTTGTCTAATAGAACTTTGTTATGTAAAAGATTATATCAACAAGGCACCTAAAGCAACTATATACAAAAGGAACCTGGCAGTATCATTGCCTTTTTACTACAGTGTTGGATATACTGATATTAGAGAGCAAAAGACTATTGAAAGCTAGAGTAATATAAAATATTCACAAGATTTGTCAAATATCTTCTTGGTCTGGAAGTAATGAAGAGGAGAATTGAATCAATTCTATTATTGTGGCTATTGCTAACCATAGGTAATCCATATGGATGTTCTCTGCAGATATATTTTGTGTGATACATTCCAAATATCTGTGTGGCATGGTGACCTAGAAGTGAAGACACTCACCTTCCTCTTGGAAGATTGAGAGTTTAATCTTAGGCACTGACAGATATTTCTCTGTCAGGCCACACAAAGAGAAAATATCTGCTACAAAGTCTTCGTAGGCATCAGGAAAGGCATCTGACCAGGAAAGCCACCTTGAATAAGGGGATTAAAGGGTCGTAAAAAAACCCTTTCCAAATATCTGGATTTCAACTACTAAAATCCCCCAGATTGTCTAGCTATTGTGGAGAATTATGGGAATTGAAGTTACCACAATGAGAAGGATCCCTGATTGAGGAAGGATACTTATTCAATTTCCAAATGAAGAAACAGTATCAGTGAGTGATGTATAGTTAGGGCAACAGTTGTGCATAGGAAGAGAAAGTGAAAAACATAGATTATAAAGAAATGAAATAAATTAAGCAAGTGAAATTGGCAGAGGAATTCCTACAGAAATTATCTGGTACAATTACTGTTAAAAAGCTCTGATGTACTGCTATTAACTAATAGCAGTACATCAGAGCTTTTTAGCAGTAATTGTCTTAGTCCTACCATATCAATTACATCTAGAATATAAAACAAGTTTTCTTCTATTGATTTATTGCTCACTAAACAGGGAGTTCTTTTCCTGCCAGTGAAAGCTTATATTTAGTATTGCAAATATATTCTGCATTGATTAGTGAATGTACAAATACAATATGTTGCTCATAAAAACTACTTTATTATGACAACAGATCTTAAGATAGGTATCTATGGACCAACATATGATTAAATGTGTTTCGTAGCATTGCAGCACTAATTCTATTTGCTATGTACTTTTGTGTAATGCCATAACACATTCATGAAAGGGCAGAGTTCTTGTCATGAAGTCACAATGTATATTCTGGTATTTTGAGCATTTATTCTACCATTCTATGTAGAATAAATGCTCAATGTTCCTAAAATAGTGTATATAAAGAGACATTTAAATTTAACATGATAAACACTATAAAGCGCAGATAAGTTAATTCTTGGGCTTCATGAAAAGAATCTATCTATGCTAGGAATCAAATTTGAATTGATGACATATAATCAATCAAAAATTCTTAGACTAGTTTTTAGTCATTCTTTTGAGCCAAATACAAAAAGAATCATTTTATTTTCAAAATGAAAGACATTATAGGAGTACTCTTCCAGTGAAGTAAATGAGCAAAGCAGAGAAAGTGTACATTTATAGAATTTTAACAACTTACTACATAATACCTACTTCCATAAGGCTTAACTCAAGCTTGACAGTGTGAAAGACATACTGTACCAGGAGACTGGTAAATCATTTAGGGCAAGAGAAGAAGAGTTACTTTCAAGATGGTTGTGGAAAAATTATCTGAACAAATTTGAACTCGAACAACAAAAGAGTCCATGAATATGCAGGACTTGCTGTGTTTTTGGCAGGATTTTCAAGCCAATAAAGTAGACTATTCCTTAAAAGTAGGCTGATCAATATTTTCCATGTTATTATGCCCATTCCATTATCATTTCCAAGTATTCCTCTCTGTTTGTAAGTTTTAGGATCTTTGGTGATTTAATAATTACGCCTATAAGAGAAAGAATAAATAGAGAAAAAATATTCATTAATTCATCCAAATGGTTTCTCATTGTTATGGGAAGTAGCTTGCAATTCCACTAAAAATCACCAAAGCTTGTGATTTTTAAGAATGAACTAGGACAAGATGTGGAAGTACACACTGTTTACTTTCTGTCCTACTCTGGGAAATAGAGATACATGATATCATGACTGAGTGCTTTGTGAATTAAAAATATTTGATGGCCTAGATTGGGGAGGAGTAACTAATATAAGCAATGTATCCATTTGATCTTGGAAAGCAATTTATTTGCTATATGAAGTCCTGAATGCCATAATTTGCTGGGGGGGGGGGGGCGTTTCTTTGAGAAATTTCCTTCTCAGGATGTCTAACAACAATATTTTGGTTATGCTCTTGAAGAAAAGGGTAACATTGTTCCCTGTTTGTTTACTTTTACCATTCTTTTTATCAACTCCACATATGCCCTGCTTGTCCTCATTTTCATATCTGAAATAGACCCATGGAAATAATTATTTCATTATGTTTTGGGGAATTACTGAGTATAGGAAAGTAGGAAGGCTACAGTTCACTAGATCAGTGTTTTTCAACCACTGTGCCCCGGCACACTAGTGTGCCGTGACATAGTGTAAGGTGTGCCATGGGAAAATTACTTTATATATAGTCAATATAGGCACAGAGTTAAATTTTTTTAACATTTTCTAATGGTGGTGTGCCTCGTGATTTTTTTCATGAAAAAAGTGTGCCTTTGCACAAAAAGGTTGAAAAACACTGCACTAGATAGGTACTTGCTGATTATTTAGCTCATAATTCAGGTAAGTATAAGAAATCTGCACCCTATTCATAATAATTTCACAGAAATTCTCTTCTTTTGTAGGAAGAAAAGACATCCAAAGACATTCTTCTTCTATCAAATAGCAACTTAAGCCAAGAATGCTAAATGAAGGCATTCATAAAATCACTAAGAGTTAAATTTGTCTTGAAGAATATTTACCATTTGTTTATTTTTATTTCTGTTATGTTCTTTTGTAATAGATGCATCTATTAAAACAGCAACACAATGTAGTAGTCTCACTCAGCACTCAGATGATGTAAAAGGGATTTGCCTTGATTTCTCATTTCAAGTGCAAAAGGATATATCAGATGCATTTTCAGCCCAATCAATTTGTAATCCCTGGTTAAGCTTGCACTGAGACTCCCAAAATAAAGGACTATTACCAATCTCCCAACACTAAGAAATTCATATATCTGTATTCTTACTTTGCATTTTAATCTTCTTGTAAACCATGGAATGTCTGAAATGAAAAAAAACAGACACAAAGCAGCATATTTTTCAGATAAAAGTTCATTAGATGGTAATTGGAAACTGGAAAGTTTGTGCTGTACATATTTAAAATCTATCATATATTTTTGGCTTCTTTCCACCAGCAGCTGTAAAGACTTTATTTGCTTTTCAGCACCCTTTCAATAGATAATAACACATCTCAGGTATTTATTACACAAACCAAAGATCTTAGGTCTTGTTCCAGAATGGAAGGAGAGAGGGACACATCTTATATTTTTATAGAGGATTACTGAAACTCAGTCTCTACAGACATCTTTTGAAGTCCAAAAAGTTTTATCTTCCCACTCTTGGCTAGATATAGTTTGATTTTTCAGTTTACTGACTTGGGATTTTAGGGGTGTGGGCCAAACAGCAATATTAATAGCAGAACACATTGTTATGTTTAATAAATTTTATATTTATTATGTTAGATCAGTAGTAAAAAATATTGTTTGGTCAGAATTAAACAAAATATTTTGATATTTTCTCCTTTTATTAAGGCTATAAAAAAGATTCTAGGAAGGTTTTACTAGCTAAGTGACTATGATTATGTCCATGATTATGCCATTCATACTAAATTGCAAGCGTCTTTGAGAAAGCTTGAGTCAGGATTGCAAATCACATGAAATTGTACAGATCTGAAACAAAAAAACAACATAGGAGAGTTACTGTATACCATTTTAAATTTTCACTTCATTATTTTAAGATTCAGATTTTAAGGGCTATAAGTTTCATAATCACAGGGTACAAATAAATTAATACCAATATTTTGATTAGATGCAGATTAAGGATTTCATTTAAGAAGGAAGAATACTTTTTTTTTCAGGTTTTACGGAAGGCTTGTTAAGATCAGTGCCATCTAAACTCCATGAAATTTTGTTCTGTAGGATAGGTGCTATGCTAACCCACAGGGTCAGACATAAGTGGAGAAATGTCTTCCATAAACCATCTGTTCCTGTGCCAATAAACATTACTTTGATTTTTATATAGTTAATTTTGTACAATTCATCAGTAGAATGTTCCAAGATTTTATAGTTATTATATTAAATATTACATTGTATAAATATAACTAAAACCTAAAAAGAAAATGTGCAAAGAAAAAACAATTAAACATCTAAAGAGAGAGAGAAAAAAGAAAACTATAAATACTAATCCCAGAAAATATAAACAACTTTAACAACTTATCACCATCTCTTAAAATACAATAATCCATATCACTTCATTCTCTACAAACAAACCATTAAAACCTCATCATCCACCCTAATAGGAAAAAGTCCATTAATTGTTACCAGAAATAATTATCTACTATGAACCCAATTAATGAGCCACTTGAATGTCTTCCTTTTAAGTTTATATCTCATTAAATAAATCCCCCAATCCTCATTATTCAAATCGAGCCAGTAAAAATCCGGTAAAAGTTACCAGAGCTAACATCATAAGTGTTTTAACCTTAATTGGATAAATTTAAAATACAGCAACTGAAGTCATTTCTATGTAACTCTTATTTATTTTTTATACTTTTATTTTATTCAAAAAAAATTAAAATAAAACTCAAAAAATACATTAACAAAAAAAAACCCAAAGAAAATATCACACAGAACAAAGACATTTAAAAGGTGCATTAAAAAAACACTAACATATGCACATATCCCCCCTAATTGAATAATAATAAATATATTGCAGTGGTATTACAGTACTTTCCGAACCCTTGAGAAACAGGTACTACCCAAATTTTTAAACTCCTAGTTATATTTGCAGATTATTAACCTGTCATATATCGATTGTATTCATGACAAAATAGTTAACAGATAGAAAAATAAAAGAAAGGCAAGGTGAAAATTTGAAAATCTTCTGTTAACAAACTATTCATAGAAAGATTACCATGGCTTCTTATCTATCCCAAATATCCCAACAGTTAATACTGATTCATCCTGGATCAAATATTCACATTTGTTTCGTAAAATCATCTCGTGTAGGTTTGGTTTCTGGTTAAATATAATAAGTCTATTCTCCAAAGTCAATCTACCTTCCCAAAAGAGTCCAGATGAAATGGTTTTCCAATTAAGCATGATCAAGCTATTTCCCAATTTGCTTCAATCCTCTTAGGGCAGTGATGGTAAAACTTTTTTGCCTCAGGTGCCAAAAGCATGACTAATTTAATCACTATCCATGCCATGCCCCCTGTGCATGTGCACATGACCCCCTCTGCTGCACCTGCTCATGTGTGCGTGCTTTTTTTTTTGGAGTCTGAGGAGAGTGAAAACTTCCTCCCCTCCCCCCAGAGGCCCTGCGGAGGCCAGAAACAACCTGTTTACTGACTTCCAGTGGGCCCTCCTTTGCCCTCCCATAGGCCCTCCAGAAGCTGAAAACGCCCTCCCAGAGCTTATGTGTGAGCCCTGTACTTATCTGGTATCATGTGGAGACTCCTGAGAAGGGAAGGGCAGCGTGGGCCAAAAATCAGCTGGCCAGTGCACACATGTGCACTGCTAGGGCAATGGCTCGCGTGCAGGCTGATATGGCTCTGCTTGCCACCTGTGGCATACGTGCCATAGGTTCGCCATCATGGTCTTAGGGGAAACCAATTTATCACTTACCCACTAGGTTGGTTTTCTTGTTTTGTAAAGGAATGCAGGCTTGGTGTTTAGGAAGGCATGTGCAATCCACTCAGTTCATTCTAACTCTAAGGTCCATATTTCTTTCAGTCTCCACTGAATCTGCTACTTTCAAATCAGATTCCTTTTGTGATTCTGGTTTACAGTTACTTGCATCTGGATATTTTTAGCAACCATTATGATTTTGTCAAACTTTTAAAAAAATCAACTTGGGGATTGTGTGTTACCAAATGGTCTTTCTTCAAATGCAACCATATTTCCCTGTTAATAATCTGATACTTTGCAAGAATTTAGAGATGTGAGAAAGTGTCACGTGTGTATTGACCCTTTCTGAAACCCATTTATTCATTATATATCATTTCTTTAGCCTCTAGCCAGTCCTTCATTTTGTCTGTTAGCATCTTAGCATAAAGTTTAGTATAAATATTCAGGTTATTTGATAATTCTTTTTGCTCTCCTTTTTCATATGTATGTCCAACCTCTGAATAAGTTTCTATTTTATAATAGAAGTAAACTGTTTAGATAGCTACACATCTCTGGAAGATCATATTTTTACTCAGGTCTTTACTATAAGCAATTAAAGAATTTGATAACTATGTTCAAGAATTTCATTGATTCAAAAGGGATCACTGCACATTTACTTAGCAGCCTATTGACTTATACAACTGTACAAAATTTAAGTCTCCCCGAAATACAAATTTCATACTTTTTATAGAATCCTTGCTTCTATAGAGGTTTGCAGTTACTTATTCTATGTACAATCATTTCTCCTCCCTCACAGCACAATGAATGTCCTTTTATAGTAATTCAGCGTTTTGTTTTTTTTCCTTTATTGTAACTTAAAAAAAAAAACCTCAAATTGTCTTTTAAGTCATCTAATATCCTTTGAGTTCTTATTCATAACTGGACATAAAATATATGTATTAGATATTTCTTTGTCCATCTGTAGTCTTGATGAAATCGTATATCGCTGTCGATATCTGTAAGGACCTACAATTTAATATTGGCTGTAAATTGGATACAGTCTAACTATAACAATCTATTTATATTCAGTGACATAGCTTGATATCGTAATGCCAGAATATGAGGATCATTCAAAATCCAGCAACTAAATAATTTGCCTTCATAGACCATTTAACATTCTTTTGAACAATATTCCTCAACCTCATGCCTATTGGTTGATAGTGATGATTAAAGAGATGTCTGATATATATGTATACATGCAAAGCTATTAGTTAAACCAGCTGTGACTTATTGGTTATTTTTTAAAGTGAAAAACTCATTATTTATAAGAAGACAGGCCTGCTTGCGATATAGGACTCCCCACCCCTTCTCAACACAACTGTTAAAATGATATAATGGTCAGCTCAGGTTATTAATGCTAATTAGCCATGATTATTAGGACAGGATGTTTTTCTTCAGTTAGACAAATTAAGATCATAACATTTTAGAATAATTACCCATATTATTTAAAGATAAAACTGAGTCGGATTACACTTTATACATTTTACACTTACCATTAAAGTGACAAGTAGGTGTTTTAAATGCCAGCACTTAAGCACTTTTCTTCCTACTAAGTGCTATGCATTCCTTTCATAAAAACACAACATTAAAAATGGCACACACAAGCACTTCTGTTTCAGTATTTGTAGCTATTGAGGGGGATGAACTTATTTTTCTTCAGCAGTCTCAGCACAGCAGTGGTTCTCAGCTGCACTTCATTTTCCTAAAATAAAAGCTTTAGACTTTTATTGTTATTATTTGTGGCAGCTGCCTCTAACTCCCCCAATCGCTTTTTGGAAAGATTTGAAATCTAGAAATTTGGGGGGGGGGGGAAATAAACTTGGGGGTATAAAGAGGTGTCTTTGAAATTCAGTTGTAACGATGGTGTTACTGATGTCACCAAAGGGAACATTAAAAAATAAATGTATGAAAGATTAAGAACATGAAATGAAGTGACAACTAATAAATAAATGTCATTTTTAAACTAGCTAGAAATAAATGAAGTAAAGAAAAATCTACTTAAATCCAAATTCAGAAGAACTCTACAAATTCTACAAGCACAAAAGGAACTGACAGGTGTGATGAAGATAATGTGGTTTCATGTGTAAATCATGTGGTTTATTTAAATGATCATGCCCAACCGTGACCCGACAAAAGCGCGAACGTCATAAGCACACCGACAAAACCGCGGCGCTAAAACCGCGATGTCAAAAGTGCGTCGACAACAGCGCGTCGACAACAGCGCGCCGACAACAGCACGCCGACAGAAGCGTGATTTAAGTTAAGGTAAGGTTTAGGGTTAGGTTTAGGTTTGGTTTAGGGTTAGGGTTAGGGTTAGGGTTAGGGTTAGGGTTAGGGTTAGGGTTAGGGTTAGGGTTAGGGTTAGGTTTAGGGTTAGGTTTAGGGTTAGGGTTAGGGTTAGGTTTAGGGTTAGGTTACAGCGCGCTTCTGTCGGCGCGCTGTTGTCGGCGCGCTTCAGGGCTCATTCGTCGCTCATTCGTCACGCGGTTTTGTCGGCGCGGTTTTGTCACCGCGGTTTAGTGAGGCGCACTTTTGTCGTTCGCGCATTTGTGGTGGAACCATGCCCAACAACTCAGTCAACCTAGTAGATAGTGGTGAATGCTGAGAGTTAGTCTTTAGAAACATGTAGGAGAAATATTTAGAAAATGAGTCTTAATCTCAAAAAGCTCAATCAAAATGGATATACATTCTATTTGGCTGCTCAGCCATGTGTCTTTTTAGTACATTAATATCTCTGCATAAGTGAATCTTGGTTTGCTTAACTGCTCATTTACCTTTTATTTCCAAAATTCTGGAACTCTAGTGTTGTATAGTAAAAGGTAGTCCTCGCTGTTATGAATGACAGCTCGGCAGCAGCCAGGCGCGTCTTAGCCAATCAGACGCGCCTGTCAGTTGCCGAGCTGTCAAGCGCGAGTCTGCTGGAATATAAAAGGGCAGACTCTCTCCAACCGCCACCCCGATCTACCAGAGCAGCCGAACAACCCGGTATACTCGGAACTGCTTCGCTGCCTCTTCTCTACAGACTACCCGGTCTACTTCTTGTTACATTCATTTAGCCGCGCACACAGCCTGGTCTACTAGAGTTACTTTGTTGCAAGTTACTGTTACTTTTACTCAAGTTACTGCTACATTAAAATTGGTTACAGTGTTACTGAATAAAGAGCCTCTGTCTTCATTCTCAAGTTATAATACTAGTGATGTGAGAAATGACTCTATGGAAACCAGAAGTCTCTTAGGAAAATCCACGGCAGTTAAATTATTTCAAAATGTTTCTTACTTATACTATGTCCATGCCTTAAAGAACTGTCTTGGGTATATTGCTATGGGTGTAGAAATAAGTTCACATCTTTTGTACACGTGGATTTCCCTGATCCAGGTTCATCAACAGTTTAGCTTCCCACAGGAAATCACTGAGTTGACCTCTGTATTTTAAAAGGGAGCCATGCTGCCAGACAAAACTTCTGCTCTCACCAGGCAGTGTGTAAAATATAGCGCCCCTCCCCCAAATTCTTTTGTTTAGGCCTGGTGCACATCCAGGGAAAACAATGGAGCCATGTGCAAAACTAGAAAAACGTCTGACTATTCCCTGCCAAGAATCAAATCCTGATGGCTTCCACAGCTCCCAAGTGCAGCACAATAGAACAGAAATGCATACAGAGAATTACAAACACAGCTCCATAGCTCATTTTTGTCATTTGAAGGTCATTTTATAAAACTTATCCATGTACTTGGTTGTAAGCTAACTGATGAAATACTTGCAAGGAGCAAAATATGATATCAACTGGAGTCCTTCCATAATGCAGAAATGCAAACTGTACATTAATCAGGTTTGCATAACTAATGGTAGGTGTTGTGGCCTGGCAGGAGCCGTTGGAGCTGCCACCAGACTCCAACAGCGGGGGGTCTTATGAGTCGGCCCTGGAGGAGGTGGAGGACCCTGGACAGGGTTCCAACTCCGAGCAGGGCGAAGAGAGACTGGTTGGCCACCAGGTGGCATCTGAGCCTTGGATCAGTGGGGAAAAGACAAGAGTGAGTGATCCAGAAAACACCTGTGTGTTGTTCCGGGATGCATGCCGTCGAAGGGCTACTCAGCGTCAAGAACAACAATGTAATTACAAGAGGTGATTACGCTCAGCTGATGCTCATTAACATCCTCTCCTGATTATAAAAGAGACTGCTTGTGCCACGCCCTTCTGCAGAAGTCAACGTTAAGGATTAACAAGAAACAAACTTGGCAGGCTGGATTGCTGCCAGAGTCTGTTTGCATTGCTGCCAAGTTTTGTAGGACTTGCTGCTAGAGTCCTTATCTCCTTGTTTATGTGGCTTGCAGCCAACGAGAGTCTGGACTGATTAAAAGACACATTCTCATTTATGTTGGTTTCGGCTTTTGTTCCTGGACGGAGGAGGGGGGTCAGAACAGGTAGGTAATCCCCCTCAGAAGAAAAGAAAAAGACAAAAGCAAGAAAGCAATTAAAACCATTTGGATTAATTTTAAAACCAAAACCACATCATTCACTCAATGAAGTTTTGGTGACGCTCTACTTCAGCCTGCTATTCATCCCTTCCTGAATTTTTTTCCCAGGGCTTTCAGAAAATATCTTATAAAAATACATTATACTTGAATAAAGGCAGGTAATTATATGAAGGAATAACAAGATTCACTTTGGAAATTTTTCACTTTTTATCACAGTTTCAGTGACAGAGTGATTTCACCGAATGCTGTATGGCTGGATTTTCAGTCCTTTTTTCTTTTTTAATTGGAGGAGATAAAGATGATGACAATTCTCTAGAAATACTCCAAAGACTTTAGTATGTTTTTATTCTATAACATCTTTTTTCTTTTCCTTTTTTTTTATTTTAAGCAAATTTGAGTAAGTAATATGGACTATATCATCAACTTTCAGGGACCAAAGAGAAGATGAGATTGATAGCAATTACATGGAGGAGGAGGAGGAGGAGGAGGAGGAGGAGGAGGAGGAGGAGGAGGAGGAGGAGGAGGAGGATCGGGGGAGGAAAGGAGAGGGAAAGGGAGAGGGGAAAGGAGAAGAATGAGGAGAAAGAGAAGGAGAAGACAGACAAACAGCAGCAGAAGTAGAAAAAGCAGCGGCAGCAGCAGCAGCAGGAGAAGAAGAAGGAGGAGGAGGAGGAGGAGGAGGAGGAGGAGGAGGAGGAGGAGGAGAAGAAGAAGAAGAAGAAGAAGAAGAAGAAGAAGAAGAAGAAGAAGAAGAAGAAGAAGATTGTCTAGGAAAGGAGATTAATTGGCTGATAAACATAAATCGATGTATCTGATTATTTCAATGTTGCTATCCACATTTCAACTGATTTAAAATGAGACTTGTATGGTTTAGCTACAAATTGTAGTATAGAACATTCTACTGAACAAGTAACAAGTGGAACAAGTAACTTGTTCTACTGAACAAGTAATGACTATAATTGAGCCTGGAATTTCCATCACAAATCATGATGGATGTCAAGACAACCATTTGACAGGACCTGACTCTAGGACCTTTTTGTGGTGTCCAAGAAGCAAAACTTTTTTTCAACCTGAATGCAAAAATGGATGCCAGGATGAGAGTCAGAATGAAATTTCATGGTTAAAAAGGGTGCTGCTTGCTGTTTTTAAAAATCAAGCATTTTAGGGAAGAACATTCCTGCAATCTATTCACTGCAGTGTATTTACTTTATCTCAGGCACATGCATAAGAAAGGTATATGTGGGTAGGTACAGGGTTGTCATAAAATAAGATGTCAAAAATGGAACTAAATAACAGCTGACGTTCTTGTGTGGTGGAATGAAATGATCACGAAAAAGTTATCAAAATATATAGAGTCAGCAAATGTTAAACAAGTACAAAACCTGTTCTTCCAGTAATGGCAAACATTCAAAATATTTACAACAGGAGAATATTTAAATAGGTCAGGGAAGCGGGTACCCAGTAAGCCAAATTTTTCCCCAATCCAAATGGGAAAGTGGATGCTGCAATGAGATTTGGGGTGGAATTTCATGCTTAAAAATGGTGCTCATTGTTGTTTATAAAATTTAATTGTATTTCCTGCCCCAGGGAAAAAATCCTGATGTCGGGGTCAGGGATGCAAGTGGCCAGAAGACCTAAATTATTTTCATTCTGAATGCAAAAATGGTGCTGGAATGAGATTTGGGGGTGGAATTTCATGCTTAAAAATGGCACAAGTTTTTGGGTGGTCAATCATAACTTTGAATGTTCACCAAGTATCTGGTTGTTAAACAAGAAGTATCTTAAGCCATATATTATATATGTAGAATGTGAATTATATTTGTACCTATAGAAATCTTCTGAATAAGTCAATCTTTTTTTTCTAACACTAGTAAAATATTTAAATCAAACAAACTTTTCCAAGTATATAAGGCTATTTATTTTACCATGCTTTCATTAGCTTTCAATAGCTGTTGTTGGCGCGTAATTTAGAAATACACGTTAAACAATGTCATGCTACTCTAATAAAGAAATGAAAATGAGATCATTCCATTTGGGGACCAGGTGGGTCTATTTCAGGAGATCAGCTGTACAGTGTGACCAAATACACAAGTCTTTAGGCTGAGAGGAGATCTTACTTTTCCCTGAACAGAGCTCAAGATTGAATCTGGCAATAACCGGTTCATTCAGATATGAGGACATGGTATTTGAGTTGGTCTCTAATGCTGATACGTTAGATGCATTCATGTATTGTGAAGTTTGGAAGGAGCTCCTTGTGCTATAAAGTAATTATCCCTTGGCTGAATTGTTGCTAGGCACCCATCCAGAACAGCTGCAGGAATAGGATTAGCAGATAATATTCTTTGATACCCTCAAAGGGACTGTTTGTGGGATGATGGCTCCTGTAATTTAGGGTTATGAGAAAAAATGGTCTGGAGAAAACAGAAAAAAGAATGAGGTTGAATTGATTTCATTTATTGACAAAGGACTGTAGGAATTGTATCATTTATAATGTGAATTTCTAAGGACTATTTCATAGAAGCAGAAGCACTGGTGTAAACAGGCAGGGTTGTTTTAAACAACATAGTCCAGAATGTAGTTTTCATAGGGTTTTAAAATCTTCTATTCTGTGATGCATTTCACCATCTGTCTAAAGGAGTAGCAAGGTTTCTTTGGGAAGGGCACCTGGATTTGAGAAAGTTAAGCAGTCTTTGGATCAGTCATTACTATCTGAGTTCAAAGCTAACTGAATGTCTGAGCATATGTTATTTGGAACTAGTTTAGGTTTTCACTGGCGTGACTTGGCTCATGTTTTATACTAGGCATGAGAAGCTGGATAAGGAAGTAACAAAAACCTATTTTAGGCTTTGAAAGCATATTTTTTTCACTTAGGATGAATGGGGTAGTTGAATTCAATCAAGAACCTTGGCTAATAGAAGCTAGTTTATTGTTTCTGCATATATGTGGAAGATTGGAATTCACAGCACCTGGCATATAGAATGGTGGGCTTACAAGAAGTCCATCTATGTTGGTTAGTGATGCTGTTTCCAACAATAAGTAAGAGTTTGTGGGTGCTTTCAAGTTGCCTTCTGATCTCACTTGTTTTATTGGAGCTGTACCAGCTTTTCTTTAGCACTTTCTGTTCTTCCACTGTATTTTTAAATCTAGTTTTTACACTATTCTTCTTTATTCTATTCTACACACACACACACACACTTATTATTGTCAGAGGACAGCTTTATTCCATTTTATTCCACTTTATGTCATGTTTTACAATTAGAAGTTTGCATCTAAGAAGCTCATTTCTGAACAATTTAGATGTGGGAGATAAAACTCAAACAAATACCAGCCATCTGAGGCAGCCTTAAAATTACTGAAGATTGACAAGTTAATACCAACCTAAATCTAAGTAAATGGGGACCAGTTATTTGCTTTAAATAACCATTTAGACCCCCTATATTTAATAGGAAACGAATGTGAAGATTTCCAAACATTGACAAAAGGAGCGTCTCCCCGCTTTTGCAATTGGACTCACAGTCACAATCTATTGAATAACTCAGGCTCAGCAGCTTTCTCAGTACCTGCATGCTGGCAAAACAGGGTTTTTAAATAGTTTACTTGGTGTCTTTGATACATCTGAATCTTAATGCCATGAATGAAAAATTTGATATTCTGTTCAATCTTTAAACTGACTGCTGGAGAATTGAATGGCTATATTTTATATAGAGAGAGGATCAATTTATTGCTCTTTGAAAAATAAACATTGTAAATGTCAAGCTTTTCTTTGTTAAGTTAGTGTAGCAATCCACTCACAGGTTTCCCATGTAACATATTTTTCGGACTATAAGACACGCCGGTGTATAAGATGCACCAAGATTTCGAAGAGGTAAGTAAGAGAAAAGGTTTTTGTCCTCCCTGGCCCCCAGGAGCACTTTTCAGACTTCAGTGACACTGAGGAAAGGCAAAAATGCCCCTGTTTTTTGCCTGTTTTTTGCAGAATAGCAATTTTTCACAAAAATGGGATGCGAGGGCGGGGCTTCAGGAAGCCAAAAATGGCTGTATTTGGTGAATAAGATGCACCAACATTTTCACACTCTTTTAGGGGGTGAAAGGTGTGTCTTATACTCCAAAAATACGTTAATCTGCATTTTTACGTTAAGGTATTTAATGTGCTTTGCAAGATTCTCAAGAGATATATTTCTCCATATATAAATGCATACATGCATGCACACACATAGACAGATGGGCTGTTTACAGAACTGGGGGGACATGTCAGCAGATGTTTAAGAAACCAGAGAAAATATCTTCCTATTGCATTAAAAACTTTATGAAAAATTACTCAATTCTCAATATTCTTTGCTTCCTCTCTCTTTTAAGTTTTTTAAAACTTCCTAAACATGAGACTTTCCATCATTAAGACATGAAGAACTACATGATTCAGCAGATACAATTTATTGTTTCATTGCACAGTTTTTAGTATACTTTTAATTGTTCCAAATTACTCTTTCTTTCCTAGTTTTATGTCTTCCCCTTAAACATGGTGATGATGAATACACCACAATGGCATAAGACTCAAAACCCAAGATTGCTTTTAATTAAAATCTTCATACAGCAATCAAAAAAGTCTCTTCCCCAAATTAAATTGGATCCATTCAGCATGATTTATAAATTACCCTACCATTAAAAACATCATGCTCTGTATAATATAGTACATGAATCTTGCTTCTTGCCTGTCTTAGATTAATTTGGGATTGAAGCCACTGGAGTGGTCTACTTTCAACAAGCCTAAAACTGAAATTTATGCATCAGAGTAAACTGGCCCAATTCCTCACTCACTTTTAGACTTATCTGTTCTGCCACATAAAAGCCAATAGTCCACACATTATTATATTAAAATCTGTTGTTCTCATCCATAATCAAACAATTTAGGTAGTCTCTGATTTCACTGCACATATCTATATATTAGAGACCCAGTTTGTTCTAGCAGATAAGACATCAGGTTAGTAACCGGGAGACTGCAAGTTGTAGTTCTTTTCTAGGGAAAAGCCAACCTGGTGATCTTGGGCCAGTCACCCACTTTCAGCCCTAGAAAGGAAGCAATGGCAACCTTCTAAAAACCTTGCCAAAAGAACTGTGGGGACATATTAACTTGTCCAGGCAGTCTCTAGGAATCAGATATAATTGACTGGAAGAAAGAAAAATTATATATATACATTTTATTCTATTATGGTTTGTGTTCTTACACATGGAGACCAATGAGATTATATAAAGAATGCTTATTCAGCACATCATTTATTATTAACATGTAATTAAAGCATCTGGATTAATACCAAACATGGCAGTTTATTAATACAGTGATAATCTCATACTGGATATTGATGTCTAGAATTATGTTGCAGTTTGATAGAGACTATGAAGTGACTATATAAACATATTCAGCTCTCTAAACTACCCGAAAATGGATTTATTTGGACCATGGAAAAATGTCTTAACCTTGACCCAAGCCACAAGGTCATTAAAACTGTAGCATTCAGATTTGATGTTTCATATAACTTGAGGGGGAGCTGAATTCTATTGCAGTATCTCCTGCCAGAACATTTTCTATTAACTCCAAGAAATTATATCTATTCTTCCTTCATTTTTATTGCAAGTGTCAAATTTCCTCCCACACTTTTCACTGCACAGCAGCTGAGCATTTGATGTCTCTTGGTGAGAAAACCACAATGCATTGAAATATGTAATCTTAATATTACTATTAATAATAATAAATAAATGCCAACAACAACAACAACAACAACAATAATAATAATAATAATAATAATAAACTTTTAGATTCAAACACACATACATCTGGCCTACAACATGACTGATATCTCTATTGTGGAAAATAAAAAAGTCTGGTTAATTGATCTTGCAAATACCAGATGATGAATAAATTGAAGAGAAACAGACAGAAAAAAATAATGAAATATCATGATTTGCAAATTGAAGTTGAGCAATTGAGCAGGAAGAATTCAATGGTTGTACCAATAGTAATAGGTTCTATTACTTGGAGCAACACCCAAAGGACTGCCTAGGTACAGGGATATTTTGAACTTACAGTATTAGACTTGAATATCCTGAGTTTGCAAAAAAACAAACAAACAACCCATCCTACTCGAAACTGCTTGTATACTCAGACGGTACCTAAATAACAGCTCTTAGGTCCTTGGTTAGAACATGAACTGCTAAGTTTTTACTAGTCCCAGACTGTGAATTGAATTGAAGATTAACAACAACAGTAATAACAATGATAATAATTAAAGTCTACCTATCATAATTGTTCTATCACAAACCTATCTTTGTTGAAAAGTTTAGACACATTTTGGAATCTGCAGAGAACCTTAAATAATATCCAAAAAATATCATCGCTTACTTAGGATTTTTGTTTTTTCTGTACTCCTATACATATATGCCTCTGTGAGAGATCCCAGACAGAACTAAAGAGGTTAGTTGCAAATTTATGAATGATCCCAGTTTTCAACAAATCAACAAGACTGGAAAATGTGATTAGGTTTCAGATGATCTACAGCTCAGAGATGACTAGTGAATTCTCAGACATTGCCTCAAGCTTCAGAGATGCACTGGTTTTCCTACCATTTGTGTCTGTTCAATTTTGCTTAAATCCTATACAGATGTTTGATCAAAATTTCATCAATTCCTCTCCTCTACTGAATATCACTCTGTTCTATGCATACCAGAGGTGGTATTCAGTCAGTTCTCTCCGGTTCGGGTGAACTGGTAATGGCGGCTGCGAGAGGCTCTGCCCACCTGCCCGATATAATGCGTGAGCACTGCACATGCTCAAAAGGCGGTGCATATGTGCAGACAAAGTACACGCACCCAAGCACACTCACATTTGCGATCCAGTAGAGAAGGTAAGTGAATCCCACTTCTGATGCATACAACATCAAACCTGGCTATTGCAAGTTCAAAAAGGCTTGCAAGAAAGAAGCTGTGGGTAAACCAAGCTTTTCCCCCCGTTTTGTGTAAAAAGGCAATTGTACCAATCTTGTCTGTGTTTAACATATCAGATTTAACACAGTGGCCTGGAGATTCCACTGACTGTTTACTTATAAATGCTACCTTAAAGTAATTACAGTTTAACTGTTGAAGGATTAATATTTAGTATAATCATAGAGGAATTGCACTTTAATTCATAATCTGTAATAAACACAGCTTGCATGGGTAATATTAATTATTTTCTCATACAGTTATGAGAAATAACTGAAGCAAATCCCCAGCAAACCTCAAAAATATGCACAGGACATTCCACTTAGATACTATAAACTTACTATAAGCAGCTGTTCTTAGCTGATACAAAAACAATGCTTTTCTGGCAGCTGCTTTATAACTTTCACCTTCATCACAGGACCAGATGAATTAAATATTTGCTCCAGCATTTTAAATGCATGAGTAGTTTGCACAATGACATTTTGCTTATACAAATTACTACACAGCAATCTTGGTATAAGTTTTGTTCTTTGCATATTAAATAAAAGGATGATGGAATTTAATGCAAAAGTGGAAGAAACTAGTAAAAACAGTGAAAGGTTCAGCCTAATCAGGGCTATTTTGTTTAAGTAATTGTTTGCATTATAACTTTTAACCCGAGTGTGGTCTTCTGTTGTTCTTAGTGTTTGGGAAAATCAAACTGAAGTTACTTTATCAGCAGACAGAAATAATTAACCGTACAAACACAATGTTACTGTTACTTGATCACTATTAAATTTAGAGCCGAGGTGGCGCAGTGGTTAAATGCAGCACTGCAGGCTACTTCAGCTGACTGCAGTTCTGCAGTTCGGCTGTTCAAATCTCACCGGCTCAGGGTTGACTCAGCCTTCCATCCTTCCGAGGTGGGTAAAATGAGGACCCAGATTGTTGTTGGGGGCAATATGCTGACTCTGTAAACCGCTTAGAGAGGGCTGAAAGCCCTATGAAGCGGTATATAAGTCTAACTGCTATTGCTACTATTGCTAAATTTCGTGGTTGGTATTAAAGACAGTACACATCTTTGAGATCCATGGTGAATCCATGATTGGACTGGAATAAATATGCTTAGCTTTCTTATCCACAAAATAAGAAAACCATTGTGGAGATAGCCACAGGTTATTCTTATTTCATAATGTTGATGAAATGGCTCTGAACGTGTGTGTGTGTGTGTGTGTGTGTGTGTGTGTGTGTGTGTGTGTGTGTGTTTTAAAGTCCATTAAATACATATGTAGCTATGTTGGGTTTTTTGAAGAAGGATTTCTTTCAAACGTTTTATATCTGGTTGTGTTACTAAGCTTCTATTTTGCTGAGGCTCAAAGTGCAATAAGATCTTTAAGGGAAGAGGAGGAAAAAGAAAGTGAAGAACAAAATTTTACCTCTCATATAATGTATATCAAATATATACAATTTTCAATCTATGAACTTTATTATTTGAGTTTTGAATTAAAAACCAAATAAAAATTAGCAAGATCAGCAATCACTTTCCATCTCCCTGCCCCACAAAGATGTGTTACAGTAATCCTGATTTAATAATCTCTATATGTCACAGTTCTAGCAACAAAAACAGGATGGCTTGCTAGGAGTTCAGTGATAGAGAAAACCACCTTACAATTCCATAAAGGCATTTTTTTCCACATACAGTATATCTAGAAGTTTATATTTCATTGGCCTATCTATAAAACAAAAATCCTTCTCTGTCCGAGTTTTCTCCAGGATTCTTCTCTTCCTAATTCTGAATAAATGTTTTTGTAGTAACCTCTAATATAGAAATATTCATGGTAAGAGTAGTAGTCTGCTTTAATTTATTTCTATTTTATAGCAAAGCATGTATGTGTATGCAAGTGGATATTTGTGTATATGTGTGTTACGTTCTCATGTATCTTTCTTTCTATACACACAGGGTGCTAGAGAATTTGGCTCCTATGAATGGAATTGGTTCAAGAAACCAAAAGGTATCATATAAATCACTACCTTTCAGGGAATACTGTATAAATGTATGACATAAAAGATAATTTATGGCTTAAATGATGTCACCATTAAGCTATCAAAAACATTTGAATTGAGTTATTTGCTCTGAAAAGTTCCTGATATTTCCCATAAAAGAACTTCAGATGTTTGGCATTATTCTTATGTCTTTTGCCAGAAACACATTTCTTATTTCTTGGAGAGTTATAAATTTTAAAAATATTGTTGACTACTAATATATTAAAGGACTTGCTTTATAGTTTAAACATAGATTGTTCACAGAGCAAGGATGTGAATTATCAGCATGGTGGATTAATGCCACTTCTTGTGAACCAAAACATTACATAAACCACATGGAGAAAATAAAAAAGAAGTGCTTAACATTTTAATCAAATTTTCTTCATAGCAATTATGAACTCATGTTTAGTGTTTAGATTTGCTATGAAAAGAATTTTAGAATTAAAAAAACCTGATTATAATGATGATAAATGATATAATAATATAATATAATTATCATATAATAATGATAGAATGAAGATTTAGAAAGTGAACTTCACTAAATATCTGGGTTTGACAAGCAACTTTAATAATTACATAAAATCAGCCTAAACTGGAAACTTTCATTTGGTCTCAAATTTATCTTCCAGATTGATAAGAAAGAATGTTAGAACATTTCTATGAAAAAATAACTTTCACTTTCATATCAACTAAGTCATGTTTACATTATTTTCTAGTTCAAATGTATGCTTTGCAAGAAAAACGAACGGATGGCATAGAGAACAAAGCTGTTACAGAATCTGGTAGTCCTGCTAGAAATACTTCAAAACTCAGAGGGGACCAGTAGAAACATACCATGAAGTGGGTGTGTGGGGTATCTAACAATGCTTTGATCTGGAAGCACATAGAGCTTATAAACAGTATCCTGAATGACAGGAGGTGAGCTTCCCATAATCTTCTTGGCTGATCACTCTCTGAATGGACTTTCTCTCTATGGAGGCACTGCAACCACCAAACCAAACAGTGATGCACTTTGTTAAAACACTCACAATTGTGGCTCTGTAAAAAGTGGCCAGGACAGAAGGAGAAAGATGTGCTCTGCTCATCCAACGCAAGAAATGCAGATGCTGGTTTGCACACTTCACTAAGGATGACATGTGCAGAGACCAGTTCAGATTGTGAGTTATCTGCATCCCCAGATACTTAATACTGTCGACCACCTCTGTACTTGCATCTTTGATACTGATTGGAGTATGACTATGCCGGCTCCTTCTAAAATCTATGATGATCTCCTTTCTTTTATTAACATTAAGAACCAGGTTACTTTTCTTGCACTAATCTACCAGAACCTTCACGTCTTCAAGAATGCTTTAATCTGGAATGCTATACAGGTAGTCTTTGATTTACAAACATTCATTTAGTGACCATTGAAAGTTACAATGGCGCTGAAAAAAGTGACTTATGACCATTTTTCATACTTATGACTGTTGCCCCATGATCATGTGATCAAAATTCAGATGCTTGGCAACTGATTCATATTTATGACAGTTGCATTGTCCTGGGATATGTGATCCCCTTTTGCAACCTTCTGAAAAGCTAAGTCATTGAGGAAACCTTATTAACTTAACAACCATGATACTAACTTATCTCAGTGATTCACTTAACAACTGTGGAAAGCAAAATTGTAAAATGAGGCAAAATTCATTTAACAAATGTTTCATTTAGAAACAAAAATTTCAGGCTCAATTTTGGTCATACGTCAAGGACTACATGTTAGACCTGAAGCCTTAAATAGTTCCTTCTAGCTTTGTGTTTCTATGGCCTCATGCTTCTGTCCCTATTAAGATAATAAAAGTTATTTTTTATATCTCTCTTTGTATCTTCCATTTGTTAGACACACCCTTTGGCCAGCTACCTACCAAAAAATAGAATCTACCTCTGTAATACAATCAACTTGTATGTTAGTACAATCAGAGAATTCCATTTTCCAGATTGATTTCTCTGCTATCAATCAAAAGCCAGTTCTATCTTAGTTCACACCAGAAAGCATCACTATTAGAAGTTCCTGTTGATTAAAATATCACCTTCTGGTAATGCTTAGGGAAGATTGCAATTTCTTGGCTGTCTTACCCAGTAATTACACAATTCAGAATTAACAGATGTTCCTGATTTCCTGAAAGTGATCTCATTCTGATACATAGCTTCCATTTTGCATTTTCCCTTTTGTTCCCTGTATAAGCAATGAGGTCAGCTCTAGATCTTCTGAGCAATGGAAAGACATGTTTAATGATGAGAAACCTACAATATAAGTTTTCATAGCATGATGGAGAGAGGTAGAAAACTAGCCATAACTCATTTTCTTCTTCCTAATAATGCACTTTTGATGAAAGACCTATCAAATTTTCACTTTGCATCTAAATATATCAAAATAGCTAATTATTATTTTATTTGATATGCTAACTGATGTTTAACTATGGTAGAATAATGCTCATGCAATGTGCAGTGATAGCTTGAACTGAAATCATTAAAATTGTTCAAAAAGTATTATTTGAATCTGAAATTCTGACAAAGTCTTAGAAAAACATGTATTATTCATATACCATATTTTTCAGAGTATAAGACACACCGGAGTATAAGATGCACCAAGGTTTTGAAGAGGCAAATTTTTAAAAAAGTAGTTAGGTAGATAGAAGGATAGAGAGGGAGAGAAAGAGAGAGAAATACAGTAGGTAAGTAGGGAGAGAGAGAGTAGTTAGGTAGATAGGTAGATAAAGGGATATATTTATTTATTTATTTATTTATTTATTTATTTATTTATTTATTTATTTATTTATTTATTTATTTATTTATTTATTTATCAGCACAAATACAACAAAAATGTAACAAAAAGGCAACAGTAAAAATATTGGGTTTCTGCCTGGATGGTCTCTTGTGACGAGCCGAAGGACAGAGAATGGAAGTAGTGATCTTCCTCCCATATTTGGGCATACCGGGGGTTGTAAAAATCTAATATATATGTATATGTATATGTATATGTATATGTATATGTATATGTATATGTGTATGTGTATGTGTATGTGTATGTGTATGTGTATGTGTATGTGTATGTGTATGTGTATGTGTATGTGTATGTGTATGTGTATGTATGTGTATATATATATATATATTTGTATATGTATTATATACATACGTACATACATACACACACACACACAAACGCACACATACATACATACACGTACATATATATATATATATATATATATATATATATATATATATAGAGAGAGAGAGAGAGAGAGAGAGAGAGAGAGAGAGAGAGAGAGAGAGAGAGAGAGAAATAGAAAGAAATAGAGAAAGAGAGAGAGTTAGAGAAATACAGTAGGTAGATAGGGAGAGGGAGTGTTTGTAGGTAGGTAGGTAGATAAAGGGATAGGGAGAGAGAGAAATATATATATAGAGAGAAATACGGTAGATAGGTAGGGAGAAAGAGAGTGTGTAGGTAGGGATAGGGAGAGAGAGAGAGAGAAATAGAGGGAGAGAGAGAGAAATACAGTATCTTCTTTTTTTTTTTTTTTTTTCGGTATCTATTACCTTCCAGTATATTCGGTTTGTTCTATTTTCGCACTAACATTGAAAGCCACAGTATACAAATACAATCATGGAATTTAACACATATTGTATTTCCCCCCTCCCCCCTCCCCCTAAATCCCCACCTCCCTTCCCTCCCCCCGACTTCCCAAAGACCATACGTGGTATAAATTTTGAACAATCAGAGTCTAAGATATCTCTACATTGAACTCAGCTTCTTACTGTTACCCAAATTTTAAACAATTTAAATTATTACTGATACTAAGCATAAGCTATCTGGAGTTTCTTAGTCCCATATTTACTTTTTATGTAATCAATCCATTTTTTCCAGTCTCGTTTATATCTCTCGTTTGAATGTTCTTTAAGATATGCAGAAATTTTGGCCATTTCGGCTAAGTTCATAACTTTCAAAGTCCATTCTTGAATTGTAGGTAAATCTTTCTTCTTCCAATACTGCGCCACCAAGAGTCTTGCTGCCGTTATTAAATACAGAACCAAATTAGTCTCTGCTGCTGTAAAGTCAATACATATACCCAGTAAAAACAACTGGGGAGTAAATTTTATCCTTCTTTTAAAGATGTTTTGCAGGATCCACCATATTTTTATCCAAAATGCCTTGACATTACGACATGTCCACCATATATGAAAATATGTAGCATCACAAGAACCACATTTCCAACATTTAGGTTGAACATTTGGATACATAGAGGCAAGCTTTTTAGGATCTAGGTGCCATCTATAAAACATCTTATAAAAATTTTCTCTCAAGTTTTGTGCTTGTGTAAATTTCACATTTCTTACCCAGATTCTTTCCCATGTTTCAAGCATTATTGGTTCCTCGATATTCTGAGCCCATTTTATCATACAATCCTTAATCAGTTCTGTTTCAGAATCCATCTGTACTAATACATTATATATCCTCTTTATATGCATTGAGCTTTGATCTCTTATTTGTTTAAACAAGTTATCCTCAACTTTTACAAAGCCGATTTTTTGATCTATTTTCCACCTAGCCTGTAATTGACCATACTGAAACCACGTTTGAACTACCTTCTCTTCTTTAAGTACCTCTAAAGATTTTAGTTCCATCACCCCTCTTTCTGAGATAAGAAGTTGTCTATAGGTGGTTCTATCGTGTTTTTGTTCTACATTCATATTTTCAATTGCATGTCTAGGAATTGCCCACATGGGCACTTTATCATTTAATTTATGTTGATATTTTTTCCAAACCCTCAATAAAGCATTTCTTAAGATGTGATTTTTAAATTTCTTATCCGTTTTTTTGTTAAATAACAAGTAAGCATGCCAACCATATAACAAGTCATATCCCTCGATATTCAAAATTCTGTCATTAGTTAGATGAATCCAATCACTAATTGCAGATAATGCCACTGCGTCATAGTATAATTTTAAGTTAGGTAATTTCAATCCTCCTCTTTCACGTGCATCTTGCATTATTTTCATCTTTACCCTCGGCTTCTTTCCTGCCCACACAAATTTATTGATACCCTTCTGCCATTCTAAAAGATTCGCATCTCTTTTAAGTATTGGTAACATTTGAAAAAGAAATAAAAATTTTGGTAAAATGTTCATTTTTACTGCCGCTATTCTACCCAGCAAGGACAAATGCAGTTTTTCCCACCTTTTCAACTCCAACTGTGTACTATGCCAAAGTGATTCATAATTATACTTGTATAATTTCCCATTTGAGATTAAAATATTAACTCCAAGATATTTAACTTTTTTAACTACCTCACATCTTAGCGTCGCCCCCAGTTCTTCCTTCTGTTTGATAGTCATATTTATAGCTATTATTTTGGTTTTTCCTAGATTTATTTTAAATCCCGAGACTTGACCATATTGATTGATCGTATTCAATAATACCCTACTAGTTTCCTGCGGTTGTTCCAATATTATAACCAGATCATCCGCAAATGCACGGACTCTATATTCTTGCTGTCTAATTTTAATCCCTTTTAGACCGCCTAGGCCCCGTATCTTATTCAACAATATTTCCAAAGTTATAATAAACAATAATGGGGACAGAGGACAGCCTTGTCTTGTGCCTTTTTCAATTTGAAAGGAGTCTGTCAGACTTCCATTGACAATGATCTGGGCTGTTTGCTGCTGATATATTGCACCAATTGACCGTAAAAAACCATCTCCTATCTGCATTTTTTGCAATGTCTTCAGCAGGAATTGCCAATTAACTCGATCAAAGGCTTTCTCCGCATCCAGAAATATGAATGCGGCCGGAATTTGATTGTTCTTTCCCAGGTATTCTAAAGCGTTGATAATTAATCTAACGTTGTCCTTCATCTGTCTGCCCTGTATAAAACCAGTTTGATCGGTATGTATCAGTTATTGAATTACCCCCATTAGCCTATTTGCTAATATTTTAGTAAAATTTTTATAATCTACATTGAGTAATGAAATAGGTCTGTAATTTTTTGGTTGGGTAAGGTCTTGGTCTTCTTTGGGTATCAACGATATAAACGCAGTCTTCCACGAAGGAGGCACTTTCCCTCCCGATTGAATTTTATTGAATAGTTCTCTGAGGGGTTCTACCATTTCTAACTGTAGATTTTTATAATAAACAGCTGTTAAACCATCTGTGCCTGGTGCTTTCCCTAACTTTAATTGTTTAATTGCCTGCAAAATTTCCCCAGAGGTTATAGGTTGATTCAGCTTATGCCTATGTTCTTCTCTAACTAGGGGGATTTTCTCTTTATCTAGGTATTTGTCTATATCTCCGTCCTTAATTTTATCCCCTTTATACAACTCTGTAAAAAATTCCCGAAATACCTTTTGAATCTCTTCCTGTTGAAACACTTCCTTCCCTCTGTAACACAATTTGGATACATTTCGAGCTTTCCTTTTTTTTCTAATCTGATAAGCCAACCACCTACCAGGTTTATTTGCATTGCAGAAAGTATTATGTTTAGCATATAATAAACTAGTAGCTACCTGGTCAGAGATCAGCATATCAAACTGAGATTTTAATATAGCAATTGTTTCCCTAATCTTTGTATCTCCTGGATTCAATGTTAATTCTGACTCTTTCCCTTTAATTTCCTCTTCCAATTCTTTTCGTTTTTGCCCATGTTTGTGTCTATGTATTTTGTTTATATTCATTAATACTCCTCTCATATACGCTTTGCTTGCATCCCATACATATTCCAAAGATGTACCCTTGTTCATATTGAGAACAAAATATTCCGATAGCAATTTTTTACAATTAATAACATACTTTTCATATCTAAATAAGTTTTCATTCAACCTCCAGGACCTTCTTGGCTGGGCTACCCTTCCCAATTCCATCCAGACTGGATTATGGTCTGAAAGAACTCTCGCCATAATCTTTGTCTTCTTCACCCTACAAAGTAAATCATTTGTAATTAGTATAAAATCAATCCTTGAAAGAGATTGATGTCTATTGGAAAAAAAGGTAAAGTCATGTTCTTCTGCATGCCTCTCGCGCCAAGCGTCTCGCAATTCAAAGTCGTCCAGCATGTCAAAAAAGGCTTTGGGTAACTTAGCTCGAAATTTGGTGTTCGGGCGAGCTGTCTTCTTATCTCTTTTGGTGTCGATCACGCCATTCCAGTCACCCAACAATATACAAGACTCAAAGTCCCACTGTACTAATTTAGCGTGAAGATTTCTATAAAATCCATCTTGTTGTTGATTAGGAGCATAAATTCCCAAAAGTAACGTCTTTTTCCCTTCTAAGATTAAATCTAATGCAATATATCTTCCAAAGGGATCTGCTTCAATTAGCTCAGCTTTAATGTCTTTTCTTAAATATACTACTATGCCATTTTTCTTTTCCATGGCTGAGGTCGCAAAATGTTGGCCCAGCTTGGGGTTAAACAAATATTTTTGATCGGTTGATTTGATATGAGTTTCTTGCAAGCAAATTATGTCATTCTTAAACTGTTTGAGATAATGAAATATTTTCTTTCTTTTCTGTGGAGAGTTCAGTCCGTTAACATTCCATGTCAAAATCTTAGTTGTCATTTTTGGTTGCCTGAAGCTTTTTTAGAGCCTCCCGCAAGGCCTGTCTCACCTTTGGTTTGGCTCCTCCCACAGCTTCTGAGCTTGTTGCAGTAGCTCCTTGATCAATGGCCAACGATTGTTGAGATTGTTGCATAGTAGCTTGTTTATCCGTTTGTCTGGTGGTCTTACGGTTGGATCTTTTTTCCTTGACTCCTTGCCCTTCCGGAAGAGGGAGATGATACATTTCATCTGATGGTTGTGTGGTTTGCTGTTTATCTTGTTCGTCTCGTGGTTTTTCACCATATCCCGAAGGTTCAGGGTATCCCATCTTCAGAATCCTATGATAGAAATCACGAGCTTTCCATACAGAGCTGAGACGATATCTTTGTTTGTCCATTGTAACTGTAATACCGAATGGGGCATCCCATCTGTACTGTATCTGACGCTTTCTGAGCTCTTCCACCAGAAAAGCATAATCTCTTCTGGCTCTTAGCATCTGAGGTGGTATTTCTTTCAAAACAATCAGGTCCTGTCCACCAATTTGAAGCTTAGTATTGTAAGACTCTTGTAATATTATATTTCTAGATTCTCTTGTAACAAAGTATATTACCACGTCTCGGGGAAGTTGCCTTTGTTTTGCCGCCCATGAGTTAACACGAAAAATCCTGTCAATCTGCCAATCAAAATTGGATCCCGGTTTTCCCACCAGACGGTCAAAAGCTTCAGAAAACATTTGCTTTAAGTTCTCCTGCTTTTCTTCACGCAGCCCCCTCACTCTTAATGCAAGCTCCATCTGCTTATACTGTATCATAATAATTTGTTTTTCAGCATTGTCAATTTTTTGTTCCACCATTTCAGTTTTGGATATCAGGTTAGTTTTAGCTTCATTGAGAGTTTCTAAATTATCTTCCATTCCAGAAATATATTCTGTTATCACATTTACAATTCCCATCATATTATCATTCATTTTAGTGACCCTGGTATCGAATTTGTCATATAGAACTTCCATCTCACTCCTTATTTCATCTTTGAAATCTTTAATCATTTCTTGATTCTGTTCTCTGAATTCTTTAAACATTTCTAAGTTCTGTTCTCTGGATTCTTTGAACATTTCCAGAAAAAATTCTTTTGTTAGTACATCTCCACTAGGGGGCATAGATGGTGGGGGCTGCAACTTTGTACCAGGTATGGGAGACGTTTTCGGAGGTAATTTGACAGAGGTTGATTTGGATGCCAAGGGGTTTTACGGAGGATTTCAAAAGAGAAAGTCTGTTTGGAATGTTTGGAATGTCTCTTTATCAACAACAAAGCGTCTTGAAAACTTTAAGGGAGTAGCTCTAATTGGATTATAAGAAATTATTTCTTTGATTCTGTAGCAGGAAGCCGGAGATAACAAATGCAGAAGCTGTAAACGCCATTTTGAAAACAATTAAACAAAAGAGGTTTTTATAACATTGAAGCTGGTATTTCAGATAGAGAAAAGTTTTAAAGTTCACAAGTTGGTCTTTGCTCGTATTGATTTTTAATAGTCTCTTTTCTAAAGATTGTCCTAAGGGGGAGGGGTCCTGTCTAATGCTGTGAATAACAGCTGCGAAGTTCAGGTCGGAGTTGAATGACTCAGCTTTGGGTCGATCCTCCCCCTCCGTCCACAGCTCACAAAAAAAACAAACTGTGAACTTCAAAGAAGATTCTTACCAGCTGAGATTCCTCACTGCTTTTTTCTTGTCTGAAAAAAGAGTTATCTTGTTGATATTGAGCAGATAACGAACCTGAATTCTGGGGGCAGCTCTGTTAAGCTGCCGACCGGCGACAGGCCACTCCCCGGAAGTCAGAGAGAAATACAGTAAATAGGTAGGTGTTTCTGCTGGAACAGCACTTGATCAACGTAATTCTCATCAATCAGTTAAAGAGCTTTCCAAAAGGAAAAAAAGTTTTTCCACTCTGCAAACCGCCCGTGAAAACGCCCCCCCTTTAAAAAAAGGCACGAATAGCCATGGGGGGGCTTGCAGGGGGGGAACGAGCAAAAAATGGCAAATTTTTCACAAAAACGGGCCCAATTTTGTAAAAAAAAAATTGCATGCATAGCTTTATGGAGGTTTATAGAGTGCTGCTGGAGGCTTATAGAGTGCTGCTGGGGGGGGGCAAAAATGGTCTGTTTTTTGCTCATTTCTCCCCTCCCCAGCCCCCAGGAGCTCTCTGAAAGCCTCCATAAGGGTATGCACAGCCATTTTGGTGAAGGGGCGGGGCTTCAGGAGGCAAAAAATGCTGTATTCAGTGTATAAGACGCACCCAGATTTTCAGCCTCTTTTTGATGAAAAAAGATGCGTCTTATACTCTGAAAAATATGGTATACCAGGAATACCTTCATGTAGCTACTAATTTTATTTTTGTAGTTCAACTACAGGTACATACAGGATGCCCATTTAATTTTAAACACAACTTCTGTTTTCAAATATCATGCGATTCCCAAACAACTAATCGTATTGCATCTTAACACAATGGCCTGATTCATTCAATGGCAACATAATTTTTGTTCTTTACCATAGGCTGAACCACAAATTAGAATTTTAATCTCGTTAATATGTTGTACAAAGCCAAGTCTATTGGATCTTGAAAATGCTGGGAGTCATCTCAAACAATGTATCTGGGATATTGATTTTCAAAAAATCTTAAGTCTAGTATTCAACACCACCATTCATGGATTTTTCTCAAGTGGGCATGAGCCTTCAGATAATCTCTCACCAGTTTTACTTCTGAAATATCATTGAATCTTCACCTTGGTCAGGTTAAGTGCACTGTTTTCCATAGTTCTTTGGGGACATTACTTTTCAATGGATGTATGTCCATGTGGGCATAGCTCTGTGGAATCCCAGAGCCACATGTTCCTTTGTTGATCTCTTTATAGGGAGTATTGGATGACATATCTTATCTTTAAAGAACTACCTTGGTAGAGAGTACAGTGCTTATCTCTCATTTCTTCTGACTAGGAATCTGTAATACTTTGTGCCTCCATTTATTCTATCTTTCTTACCTACATTTACATATTAGTTCAAATTTTGGTGATTGTCACTGTTATTTTATATTATTGTTACCATATTAATGAATCTTTATATTTTTTATTGTATTAGTTTTCTATGTTTTACTGTTATGCATAATGTTAATTTATCTTTTTTTTGTAATGTTTTCTAAAGGACATAATAAAGTTTTTCATTTGATACAATGCCAAACAATCAAAACAATTTGGAGAATCTGAGATCATCTGCAAAATTCAGACTGCCATGCTCTCTGTTTTAACCATTATTTGGCTGTTGAGAAATAAAATGACAGTGATCCAAAAAGTGGAATTGAAGGTCTACTTTGCATTCAAGATGGACATTCTGAATAAGAATATAAATCTCAAGTGGTTACTTAATGGATTTTTACATGTGGTTTTGAAACCAGATGGCTAAAAATTAAGGTGGAAATTTCAAATAAAAAGAAAGGCAATACATTTTTTAATTAAGAGCTGTGGTGCTGCAGTAGTTGGAATACAGTACTGCAGGTTACATCTGCTGACTGCTGGCTGACTGCAGTTTGGCAATTCGATTCTACCCAGCTGAAGGTTGACTCAGCCTTTCATTTTTCCAAGGTTGGTCAGTTTTTTGTCAAAAAAATACCCTTATGGAGGCTTATAGAGTGCTGTTGGGGGCAAAAAACGGGCCATCTTTTGCTCATTTCTGTCCTCCCCAGCCCCCAGAAACTCTCTGAAAGCCTCCATAAGGGTATGCACAGCCATTTTGGTGAAGTGGTGGGGCTTCGGGAGGCAAAAAATGCTATATTCGGTGTATAAGACGCACCCAGATTTTGAGGAAAAAAGCTGCGTCTTATACTCCAAAATATGGTAATAAATATATTGCAGTGCTTACATTATATGGAAATTTTGTAGAATTTAATGATAATAGAAATTACTATCTTTAATAATATGAATTGTTATTTATTTAATAATTTAAACATTATTAAGGAATAATAATAGGAATATGTAGGCTGTTACTTCAATGTAACAGGCAGTACTCAACTGTCAAGGCACTGGTTTTAATGTGGCAGTAAATATTTTTTAATCAGTCTGTGGCATAAAAGATTGGAAATTATAAGATATTGTCAGATTCTCAATAAATGCTCAGTAAAGATTTGGGGAATAGTTTTCCTTTTGAAAGCAGAGTTATGCTAATTTTGACTTTTTCAAATGTGACAACTGGTACTGAAATATATTAGTGTAGCTATGCTTGAATAATGCTTAAACAAAATGAACATTTAAAGTTTCCAAGTGCAAGTATAATTACAAACGTGCATGCAGTTAAGTGAGGTGCAGATAAATTTGCAATCTAAAATGCCTTTGAAAATCTCTAACTCTGAATAATTATAATTTGTAATCTTAAGTAACCCAGAAAGCATCAAGCTGGTTTTTTTAGATACACTGATGATGTGGCATTACATTAACAAATATAGATAGTAAATACATATAATACATAATGAAAAACTGTTGAATTAATATGTTAAAGGATGCCAGTAGACTTATAGTAACTGATTCCAGGAAGATTAATGTAGATGGAAGAAGTATACTGAAATTCTGTATTGTAGAGACATCATACCTTAGAAAATCATCCTCATTTATAGAATATCTAGTAACAGAAAATGAAAAGTTACTACCAGTTACTTTTCTCCAGTTACTACCAAGTTGGAAAGGTGTACAAATCGATGGGTTATGTACAGAGGTATGACAAGCAATAGATTAAGACTAAGTAAATCTTCTAACCAAATCAAAATCAGGAGAATGATGTAGATTGGTTGGGGTTAATCTATATACCAATGTCAATGAAATGCAATTTCAGTTTCAGTTTCAGTTTAATGAAATTTGTATGCCGCCCATTGGGACTCTGGGCGGCTTACAGGCAAGATAAAAAGCATTTTAAAATTTTAAGATAAGAAATACAATATTAAAATTAACACACCATCCATTCTGTCCAAGTAGGGCTGGATATTAATCAACAGCCCCAGGCCTGCCGGAACAGCCAAGTCTTGGTGGCTTTACGGAAGGTCGGGAGAGTGGTAAGGGTCTGGATCTCTATGGGAAGTTCATTCCACAGGGCCGGCGCAGCTACAGAGAAGGCCCTTCCCCGAGGGGCCGGCATTGTCCGGTCGACAGCACCCGGAGGAGGCCCAACCTGTGCGATCTTATTGGTTGTTGGGAGGTAAGTGGCAGGAGGCGGTCTCTCAGGTAGCCAGGTCCTAAACCATGTAGTAACGACTAGCACCTTGAAGCGCGTCCGGAGACCAATGGGGAGCCAGTGCAGCTCGCGGAGGATAGGTGTAACATGCGTGTATCTAGGTACACCCAGTATCGCTCGCACGGCTGCATTCTGGACCAACTGCAGTCTTCGAACACTCTTCAGGGGCACCCCCATGTAGAGTGCGTTACAGTAATCCAGTCTTGAGGTGATGAGGCATGAGTGCCTCCCGGTCCAGGTAGGGCCGCAACTGGTGCACCAGGCGAACCTGGGCAAAAGCCCCCCTGGTCACAGCTGACAAATGGTGTTCTAACGTCAGCTGCGGGTCCAGGAGGACACCCAAATTGCGGGCCCTCTCTGAGGGGTATATAGTTTCACCCCCCAGGCTAAGAGGTGGAATGTCTGGACTATCCTTGGGAGGCAGCATCAATAGCCACTCGGTCTTGTCTGGATTGAGTGCAAGCTTGTTCGCTCCCATCCAGACCCTGACAGCCTCAAGGCACTGGCACATCACTTCCACTGCTTCACTGAGTTGGCACGGGGTGGACAGATACAATTGAGTATCGTCCACATATTGATGATATTTGATCCCGTGCCAGCGTATGATCTCACCCAGCGGCTTCATGTAGATATTAAATAGGAGGGGGGACAGGACTGAACCCAGCGGCACCCCATATTTGAGGGGCCTAGGGGTCAATCTCCGTCCCCCAACCAATGCCGACTGCGATCTGTCCGAGAGGTAGGAGGAGAACCACCTTAAGATGGTGCCTCCCACTTCCACCTCCCGTAACTGCCGCAGAAGGATACCATGGTCGATGGTATCGAAGGCCGCTGAGAGATCAAGAAGCACTAGGATAGAGGCATGTCCTCTATCCCTGGCCCACCAGAGATCATCGATCAGCGTGACCAAAGCAGTTTCGGTGCCGTAACCAGGCCTGAAACCCGACTGAAAGGGATCCAGATAATATGTTTCATCCAAGGTCCGTCGGAGTTGAAAGGCCACCACCTTCTCAGCAACCTTCCCTACGAATGGGAGGCTGGAGACTGGGTGATAGTTGTTCAATATGGCTGGATCCAGGGAAGGTTTCTTAAGGGTCTCACCACCGCATCCTTCAGAGGGAGCGGGAAGGATCCCTCCCAAAGAGAGGTGTTAACAATCCTCTGGAGCCAGCCACGTGTCACCTCCCTGCTGGACGAGACCAGCCAGGAGGGACACGGGTCCAGTAAACAGGTGGAGGCACTCACCGCTCCCATGGCTTTGTCCACTTCCTCAGGAGCGACAAGTTGAAACTTGCTCCACAAAATCCGATCAAGACCTTCCCCTGGCATCTCGGCTGGTACCGTCCAAGTGGAGTCCAGGTCTGTCCGAATCCGAGCGATTTTATCGGACAGAAACTGAACAAATTCCTCAGCTCTACCCTGCAAAGGCTCATCCGCATCCCTCCCTTTCAAGAGGGAGCGGGCTATCCTAAACAGGGTGGCTGGGCACGATTCTGCGGATGCAATAAGAGCGGAAAAATGAGCACATTTTGCCGCCCGTATCGCCACTAGATAAGTCCTAATAAAGGCTCTTAATTGTGTTCAGTCAGATTCGGAGTTTCTAGCCCTCCAGCATCGCTCTAGGCGTCTCTTTTGGCGCTTCATCTTCATGTGCAAATGATCATATCAGTCTTACTGTCAGGTACTTTCACAAGATGTGCCGGTCCGAGACATACACAGAAAGGGAGATACCAGATATTTGACCCGGCTTTCAGAAAAATCAAGGAATTAGATACATTATTTCTATATTATATCATGCTCTAGGTTACAAAACCGTTAACAAAAGATATTAAGATACTATGTTATTTCTATACCCACAAAAATCAGAATTCCATAGCCAAAAGTTTTCTTAAGAAACTTTGAAAAAACAGGATACAGCAGTCCTGTTGAAATGTGGTTTTGAAAAAAAAACTCCTGACAATACAGCCATACCCAGGATCACAAACAAATGGATCATAGAACTATCAATCCTTCTTGAAAGCACAAATCAGGCACAAATTATACATTGGAATATATTATGTGAAGACCTAACTCTTTTGAAAAGTCTACATCTGGGAAAAGTAAAAGGAAAGGAAAGAAGTATATGACCAACAGCAGGGCGAATGAATCAGATTACAAAGGCAATGGGTGCACTTTAAAAAGACTTGAAGGACCAAGTTTGAAACATTTGATCCCAGATAAGATCTGAGATTCAACACTGACTTATGGCACACAATCATATCAAAGAGAAACTGTAATTATATCTGTTGTAGCTGCAAAGGAAGGCAATCTCTGCTTTCAAGCAGAAAGTTCTTTGAGGCGTATCAGCAAATATTGGTCATAAACGTATGAAGATTTATGCAGGATCAAAGTTTAACAACATATTTCTTTGAGAATCCCTTGTTGGTTTTATTGCCTTTTTGAAGCTTTGGGGTCTTTTCCCCCCAGTTGTTTCAAAATGTAACAAGAAATTTTAAAGTAATACAATAATACAATACAATAGCAGAGTTGGAAGGGACGTTGGAGGTCTTCTAGTCCAACCCCATGCCTAGGCAGGAAACCCTATACCATTTCAGACAAATGGCTATCCAACATCTTCTTAAAGACTTCCAGTGTTGGGGCATTCACAACTTCTGGTGGCAAGTTGTTCCACTGATTAATTATTCTGTCAGAAAATCTCTCCTCAGTTCTAAGTTGCTTCTCTCCTTGATTAGTTTCCACCCATTGCTTCTTCTACCCTCAAGTGCCCTGGAGAATAGTTTGACTCCCTCTTCTTTGTGGCAACCCCTGAGATAATGGAACACTGCTATCGTGTCTCCCCTAGTCCTTCTTTTCATTAAACTAGACATACCCAGTTCCTGCAACCGTTCCTCATATGTTTTAACCTCCAGTCCCCTAATCATCTTTGTTGCTCTTCTCTGCACTCTTTCTAGAGTCTCCACATATTTTTAACATCATGGCGACCAAAACTGAATGCAGTTGTTATTAACAGATTTCATTTTTATATTTTAATAGAAACCAAAATAGATAGTGGAAGTTTAATTTTTCAAAGATGCCATTTTTCCCATATTTCTATAAAGGTACTTATATGTATAATGTGTAAAAAACCAATGCTGGCATGTTTATCTGTAGATTAATACATATATGAAAAATAAATAGCTTTGTATAGCAATTGGGATAAAAAAACCTCAAGGAAATATTTTACTAGCTTCAAATAATATCTATTCAGTAATTCATCATTTTGAAAGCTCCAAATAACTTCCTTATCCAAGGAACGCATTTGGTACTATACATTTGATTATAGCTATTAACGTTTATATATTATCACTCCCTCTTACTATTCAGCAAAAGGGTTGCATTCTTCATGTTCTTTCAAAAAAACGTATTTACATTCCTTTTTTGTTTTTCATGTCAAAGATATGAAATATAATGGAAAACAGAAAAGGAATAAATCTCCATGAATCAAAAACAGCACACACTGATCCCAAAGGAAATCCAAACTTAACTTATTTATATCTGGGGTAGAACAAGAGATTGCCTCCTTCAAGTGCAAATACTATAGCTACTGAAGTGATCTGGGTCTACTTCATTATCTTGGAGCCTGTGTGATGGATTGAGTATGTTAAAAGTCAACAGTAACCCATATACAAAGGGCAGAGGAAGGTAAAGTAAGATACCCAAATACTAGCTGGATACCAGGAAGAGAGATGAGTAAAATAGTCTCCCCACCCCCTTAATTTGATAATGCCTGGTTTTTCAAAGGAATGTAGTGATATAGTTGAATATCAAGCTGATAGTGAGTGAACTGATATGATTAAACATCTGTGTGAATTCCATCATATAGTTGTTTTGAGTGTGTTAGTTGGCCATAAGCCAGATGTATGATTATTTTTGAAGAGTGTTAGCTTTGTTTAAATAGCATAACAACGTATTTTGCATTTATATTACATGTTCTTGCAGTAATAATATAGCAAATTCTGAAGTATCTGAAAAGCATAATTTTACAATAATCTAGGAAAGTAACTCCTATTATTTTCCAGACTACAAATGTGTGTCGGTGGTTACAAGAAGGATGAAGCTGAGAGTTGCTCATCCAAAATGTTATAGTTATAAGGTTTCACACAAAGATTTTATATCTCATTCTCATTGTTTCTGAGCTAAAAAATAATTCCTTAACAGTAAATAATGATATTTTTTCACACATTTACATTCAGGGTAGTTACAGAATTATGTAACTTCACAATTATTTCTTGGTAATTTTTTAAAATAATATTTTATTGAAGTTTAAAAATACAAAGATAAAAAGCTAATGCAAGCAAAGAAAAAGAAAAATGCAGAGAGAAAAAAGAAAAAAATATGTAAAAGAAAAAAATATTTTTTTTAAAAAATCGACTGTTGACTTACCTGAACGGTCCTTCTATGTGTGCTGCGAGGGGAATCCAAGCATGGGTTAACTTTGTCCATTAGCCTAGAGACTGAGTTATGTAAATTGGTGACCATGCCTCCTCTGACTGGTAGGGTCAGTTTTGTACGAAGTCAGCCGGTTAATGATGTATAACAATAACAATAACAAATGATGGCCATAGCCCAAAAGATATACAAACATGTCAGAAACACAAGTCACAACTAGGTAAAGTCAGTCATAGTCAAAGTCACAAGTCAGTGAAGAGTCAGTCAAGTCCAAAGTCATGACAGCCCTGGCCAGCCGAAGCTGCGGGCGGGTTTGGATTCCCCTCGCAGCACACATAGAAGGACCATTCAGGTAAGTCAACGGTCGTTCTCCTGTGTGCTGCTTGGGGAATCCAAGCATGGGACATGCCAAAGCAATTAAGATCCAGGGCAGGAGCTAGGCTGGCCAGGGTCCCCCGCAGGGGGGGAGCACCTGTTGCAACACATGCCGCCCAAAGGAAGCCTCAGCCGAGGCATACACGTCAACCTTGTAATGTCGGATGAACGGTGATGGCGAAGACCAGGTAGCTGCACTCCTGGTAGAGTGGGGAGTGATGCGCCTGGGGACCTGTCGAGATTGGCTGTCATAAGCAAGAGCGATGCACGCCTTCAACCATCAACCTATCGTATGAGAAGAAACCTTCTGTCCCATGGATGATGGCTGAAAGGACACAAAAAGTGCTTCTGACCGCCTGAAGGACGCTGTGCGTTTCACGTAGCGACAAAGAACTCTGCGTACATCCAGGTGATGCCACTGGCGCTCCTGCGGATGAGAAGGGTTGGGACAAAAGTCTGGGAGGACGAGTTCCTGAGAATAGCCCGCTCATGTGCCACACGGCTAACTGCAACAACTGGGGGTTCTGATGTATGAGAGCCCCCTGATTGAACTGGATCTGGTCATCCGGAATTCTCCACAGGCGCGAGATCGACAGGTGCACCAGGTTGGCATACCAGGGGCATTGGGACCACATCGGAGCCACCAAGAGAACCTCCGCCTGCTCTGCCAATATCTTCTGGATGACTGCCGGAATCACTGGGAGCGGCGGGAAAGCGTAGAGAAGGCCGGCTGGCCACGGGCTGCGCAGGGCATCCACCCTCTCCGCCCCGGGAGTCACATATCTGGAGTAAAAGCGGGGCAGTTGTGCGTTGTGAGGTTGTGCGAACAAGTCCACAACTGGATTGCCGAACCGGCGAGATAGTTGTTGGAAGAGGTCGGGGTGGAGTTGCCACTCCGCATGATCCACTGTGGCTTTGCTCAACCAATCTGCCTGGACGTTGGAGTTGCCCGAAATGTGTTCTGCCTGGAGGGACAACAGTCTGGACTCCGCCCAATGATCCAATTTCTCTGCCTCCAACATGAGAGCCCTGGAGTGTGTGCCCCCTTGGCGGTTGACATGCGCCTTGGAGGCCACATTGTCTGCTAGGATCAGAACGTGGTTGTGACTCACAATGTCCTGGAACTCCCGTAGGGACAGACGGATGGCCCGGAGCTCTAGCCAATTGATGCTGTTGTTCAGCTCCTGGCTCGACCAACGGCCCTGTGCCACCCGATCCAAGGCATGGCTGCCCCATCCGAAGAGGCTGGCATCCGTCGTAACTTGGATACGATCCGGCTCCTTGAATGGGCACCCCTTGAGGAGCTTGGACAACGCCCACCACCGGAGGGACCTGAGAGGCTTGGATGGCAGACGAACTTTGAGTTGTGAATGACTGGAGTGAGACCTCTGATAGGGGAGCAGAAACCATTGTAGTGGCCGTGCATGAAATCTGGCCCAGGGAATGATGTCGATGCAGGAAATCATCTTCCCTAACAGCTGGGAAAGCAGAGCCAGTGGCACAAGCCGCTGAGCTGACACCTGGGCCGCCAGTCGTTGAATGCTCTGACGTCTTTCCAGGGACAGGAAGACTTCGCATGTGGTGGAATTGATGATGGTCCCTAAGTGAAGCAGTGATGTAGTTGGCTGCAGATGACTCTTGGGGAGGTTCAGGACGAAACCGTGCCTCCGCAGGGAGTCCATTGTTACTTGCAGATCCCAAAGGGCCTGTTCCCAAGACGGTGACAGGACCAAGATGTCGTCTAAGTAACAATTCACTCTCACCGGAACCGAGCAAAGCGAAGCCGCCACCACCACTAGGAGCTTGGTAAAGGTGCGCGGGGCCGAGGAGAGACCGAAGGGCAAAGCCCTGTATTGGAAATGCCTGTCCGCAAACTGAAAGCACAGAAACCTGCGATGTGCCGGGTGTATGGGCACATGGAGATACGCTTCCTTGATGTCGACTGATGTCATCAAGTCGCCCTGGTGGATGGATGCTCTTTAAGGACTGCATTTTGAACCTTTGATACTTGATGTACCAATTGAGTCTTTTCAGATCTAGAATGGCCCGCCATCCTCCTGAGTTCTTGGGTACCAGAAACAAGATTGAGTAAAACCCCAGGCCTTCCTGCCCTTTTGGAACCTATTCTATGGCGTTGATGGATATGAGATGATGTATTTTGGCTTCCATGAGACGCTGCTTTACGGAGCATCTGGGAACTGGACACCTGATGAACCGCCTCGGGGGGATGGAGAGAAACTCCAGGGTGAGACCCAGCCTCACCACCTGAAGGGCCCAGGCATCGGACGTGGTCTCCGCCCACTGATGAGTGAAGGCCAGGAGATGCTGGTCCACCAGTACCTCCCCTTGGGAGTCACCGGTACCTCCAAAAGGACCGGTTGCCAGATCCACAAAAGGACCTCCTGTTGTGGGATTGCGCCTGATGCTGTTGGTGTCCCCTATCCCTGGCCCCCGCACGGTCCTAGCCGTGATCCTGTGGCTGGTGAAATGGTCTGTTGTAGTGAGGAACAAAGGGGGCCGCTGAATACCCCGAGTAACCACCTCGAAAGGACTGGCGTCTGTTATATGGTTGCTGTCTCCTGTTATTGCGCCCCCCCAATGGAAGGGAGAACCTTGCATTTGTCCCTGGTCTCTATGAGTATGGGATCAAGCACGGATCCAAATAATGCCCCGCCCTTGAAGGGCATGGATGTCAGGCGCCATTTAGACTTAACATCCGCCTGCCAATGGTGAAGCCACAACAGGCGCCTCGACGCCACATTGGACACCACAGCTCGGGAAGCGAACTTGGCCGCATTAAGAGTGGCGTCCACCGAGAATTCCAGGGCAGCCATAATCTTGGTGACATCTTGGTGAAGACGCACCTCATCAGGGGCTAGTCTCTCTTGCAATTGTTTGAGCCAAAGGACAGAGGTTCTATTAAAGAACGACGCCGCAATAGCAGCGCGCAAAGCCCAGGCCGCAGCCTGGTGAGTCTTACGAATGACAGTCTCAGCCTTGCGATCCTCTGCCTTCAGATCCTCAGAAATTTCAGAGGGGAATAGAGCTGGGGAGGCCAGGGCCGCTACTGGCTGATTCACAGTCGGGAATTGCAAAATACCTTCCAAATCAGGAGTGGAAGTGTATAGTTTCCTGTCCCCATTGCTGGGCGGGGTAACCGCAATCGGTTGGTCCCATTGTTTTTGAATAAGATCCATAAAAAGTTTTGGAGAAGGAATAACCTCCTGCAGTGAGACCGGTTCAGCGAAAAGGCGCTCGGTGGTATCAAGGCCTACTGCAGAGCTATCCTTAGGAGCCACCTCTCCCATATGGGTAGTGGCCTTAGCTTTATATAATAGGGACTTGAATAGCGTGGACCAAAACAAGCTAGAGGAATTAGGTTGATCAAATATCAAGCCCTCATCATCAGAGAAATCTCTATCTATCAACTCCCCTTCCTCCACTAATGCTGAATCCTCGCTGTAAGTAGAAGGAAGAGGAGAAGAAGGCCCAGCTGGAAGATCGGGGAGATCCACCTGAGGGACCTAAAGACTAGGCCCACTAGGGGCACTGGCAACCACAGGGGGCTGGTTTCTACGGATCAATTCAGCATCCACCCCTCTGGAAATAGCTGCTGAGATCATCTGGTAAAGATCTGGGGAAAGGCGGTGATCATAGCCTTCCATAGGCCTGAGGCCTGCAGCAGTAGGAGTGAAGGTGGAGGAAGGCCCAGTGCGTGGCAGCAAGTAGGCCGAGGCAGCCTGGGCCTCAGCAACGACTGGGGGAAGTTGGATCCCCAACCCCCCCACCCCAGCCTCAGAAATAACAGGCAAGGGGTGATCAGGAGACCAGGCCTGGTGTCCTGCTGGCTGTGGAATAGGGGCTGGTGAGACTCGCTGAGGCACTAGCATGGGAGGAGAGACTTTACATTCCCCAGAAACCTTAGGAACATTCTTCAATTTATCCTTTTTCTTATGACCCTTATCCGGAGTCCCGGAGGTCTCCCTGGGCCTCTGACTTCTTAAGTTGCAATGGCCGATCAATCCACCTCAGGAGGTATTGTAGAGCCCTCTACTGATGCCCAGCATTCTGACCAAGCGGGGGTTAGCTCAAGGCAGGGCCGCATCTAGAACCACTAGTCAGAGGCGGGGGTTAGCTCGAGGCAGGGCCACATCTAGAACCACTAGTCAGTCTCTATAGGCTAATGGACAAAGTTAACCCATGCTTGGATTCCCCAAGCAGCACACAGGAGAACCAAGATACTTGAACTATATATGCTTTCAATGACATAAAATTGAGTCTCTGTTTAGAACTTTTGCTATGTTCCAGAACCTACCATTTTTTAATTATAATTTTCTTGTGAAGTGTAACAATAATTTAAAACATCTTTTCAGAGTTTGACCAAGAAAACTTTATTTGTAGCATAAAAGTGCCACCTTGTGGTCAGTCCAAAATATTATATTTTATTTTGGATTTTTCATTTTTAACTAATTTGCCAGCTTTTGCATTACTATGATCTGGACAGCTCTGCAAAAGGCCTTCTTCTACATTGAACGTTTGCAATTAATACACAAAACTAGCACTTTTTATTTTTAAAAAATGAAGTTGATTTTCTATGTTTTTGTAAGTGTGGTTTGTAAGTGTGGTTTTGGGCACCAGGGACCGGTTCCGTAGAGAGGTTTTTCCATGGATTGGAATGGGTGTGGCTTAGTGTGCTGCTTGCATCCCATGGATGGAGCTTCGCTTGTTTTCATAGCCAGTTTCTGGCAAGCCATGGATCAGTGCCTGTCCACAGACTGGGACTTGTGTACCCCTACTCTAGTCAACACATTACTACACTAAATGGACAGATGGTAGTATAATAAATATTATTTCAGTTTCTATATGTCAATCCTTTAATTACCAGAAAGGCAGCCCTGGATATAAAAGCCTTATGTCTTCTAGTCTTTGGGTAACAAGAGGTTTGGGAAACACTACTTTCTCCTCTCTGAACCTCAGCAATGTGCTATAGTGATTTAACATAATTATTCCAAAATAGCTATACAAAACAATTCTGATTTTCTTGGGATAAACAATCACGTTAGCTAGTCCTCAACTTACAACTACAATTGAGCTTGGCATGTAAGATAGTCTTCCTAAAGAGGCCATCTCCTGCCATTCTGCAAGCACTTATCTTGCTCATGATTGTTTGCAAGGCTCCTTTTTCAAATTGTGGGATCAGGTCTTGCCATAAACTAATGATCGCTGACTTATTCCACAGTTATTATTTCTTCTTTCCAACTGGCAGTGATTAATATACTTAGGAGATGAATCATTATGAAACAATGTCCATTTCACATAATCCTATGCTTGATGTTATTACAGACTACTGAGATGTTGTCAAGATCCAGGAGAGCTGCAATCCCTCCACGCAGATCCTGAGAAAATGTATCAATTACATCAACCAATGTCATTTTTCCTCAGACTCAGACCTGAATCAATTTCCTCTAGAGTCTAGAACGTCTGTAACTGCAGTTCCACCATTCCCTAAAAAGGTAAAGTTGGAGAATGACTGAAGTTTAAATCCACCAGGTCAAGGGGGAGCCTTTTTAGGAGAGGGCAAGGAACATACAGGAGGCAAGGCTTCCTCCAGTTTAGCTCATTTAATGAGATTGAACCATGTGAAATGAACCCCAGTTAATCTGCCAAGATGATTTTCCACTCAACTTGTCCAATTTCGTCCATACAAAGTGTACACTAAAGCAAATATGAGCTATTTTAGCAGACAATTTTTTCCTTTCCTTCTACCTCCATAAAAGGGAGTGAATTGCTTTAAAAGGTTACTAGGGTGTATAAAAGGGCAGAGCTGTAAAAAAGTCACTATTCTGCTTAGGCTTGAAAGTGAACTCTTACTCATGTCCAGCCTGATTCAAACTTGTATTCCTCCAGGTGACTCATTTGTTACTTCATTTTCCAGGATCCAGTAAATGAACCAATTCCCCAAGTCTGTTTGGAAGCAATCTCATTTAATATTCCAATTCTAAACCAACCAAACATCTGCCAGAACTACCTACCAAATTGTGGGAAACCCCCATGTACCTGCAGGAATCTAACTGGATCTATTAGCTACCTATGTCAGACCAGCCTTACATATGAAGACTAAAATATATGAAACATATGAGACTAAAACATATAAGGAACGGTTGCAGGATTTGGGTTTTACTAGTCTAGAGAAAAGAAGGAATAGGGGTGAAATGATAGCAGCATTCCAGAATTTGAGGGGCTGCCACAAAGAAGAGGGATTATTTTCCAAAGCAGCTGGACAAAAAAAACAACAACAACAACAATGGATGGAAACTAATCAAGGAGGGAATCAACCTGGAATTAAGGAGAAACTTCCTAACAGTGAGAACAATTAACCAGTGGAACAGCTTGTCTTCTTCAGAAGTTGTGGGTGCTTCATCACTGGACTTTTTAAAGAAGAGACTGGACATCCACTTTTGTATGAAATGGTATAGGGTCTCCTTCTTGAGCAGGGGTTTGGACAAGAAAACCTCCAAGGTCCCTTACAGCTCTAATCTATTCTATCTCCACCCATTCTGTAGAGATCCGAAGAATACAAGGAATGACCTTACTGTGACAAAGAGTTGACATCCTCAAAATTCAAATGATCTATCAAATGCTTGGAGGTGATCTGGAGTTAGCATATGGCCATCATAATAAATTGGACTCAGCATAATCTGAGATAAGTTCATTGATTTTTGGCCATGAATTCCTTACACTTTCCCTGACTTTTAGTCTCCAAAGAACTGAGATTCCTAGCTCCCAAGACAAGAACACATTGTCCACCCAGAGATGGATATTGCCATGCAACAACATCAGCACTATACTAACTAGCAGCATCTCAAGCTTGGCTATGTCATCCAGAGTCTCTAACAGGCACTTACCTGTGAAGCACTATCACTGTCTTAACATCACCTCCCTTTCATTCCCTGAGATCATTGCTTATGGGAGGATCTGAAGTGTAAGTAGGTATATTTCAAAAAGGAAAAGATGACTGTTTAATCCAGCTGCATTTCAGTAACTGCTCACTTCTCTATCACTAAATAATGGACAAGTATAGTTTCATTGCCTATGGGCCTAGCGTTTATCAATAGCCTAAAGCTATGATCTTTACCAATCTCCTAGTCCCAGGAATAAGAACTAGAAGAGATGATAAGCAACAGATTGCCCATTTCCTTCCCCTGAAATAGCTTGCACAAGACAATTCCCACCGGTCCCCACAGAATCCATCACATCCCTTATAGCTCCAATTCTATTGTTCTTAATTACTCTTCATGTTTAGTTTGCAAGGGCACTATCTAATCAAGTCACTTTCACTGTTCTACATGCAGTCTTTGTTTACTAACTCCATCTGCTTAACCAGCTCCCCAGTTCATTACTACACACATGTATTTTGTTATTGTAATCTGCATTTCTGTAAACAAAGTTATATATATATAATATTAATCATTTAATCATAATATAACATTAAACAGAAATATTTTTGACTTGAGTTTTATTTACAAATCACAGTGATTTTCATTGTGCAATGGGGACTGATTTATGTATTTGTACAGTACTTATACACTTCAGACAGAATTTGCAGGAAATCTTTCATGTACGTAAATCTTGAATATTTTATATTATCAGTATGGTTTTGTACATAGATGAAACTAATTCATTTAAATGTACATCAGTATTTATAAAGCAGATGTTTGCCATAGAAAAGTGCAAAACATAGTAAATCTGTACATAGTACAGTGCAATGGAATTATGCTACATTTCTTGAAAGCTGAAAAATTCTTCAGTAAAAGACTTAATGGATCTTAATTCTTCCATATAACAAAATGATAGGTTTGCTGTATTCATGCAGTTTTCAAGATCTAGTCCTTTAGTTAAACTTGGTTTAGTTCCTAATTTTGATAGATTAACATTACTTTTATACATAATAACCTTGCTTAAAACTCAACCTCATGAACATTAAATAAATGTACATATAGTGTATGAATAGTTATGATATATCCAGATAGGATGTTCTAAACAATGTATACATTTTTAATGGTTAGTTGTTTTGGCTTTGCTCACCAACCTATTATGTTTTTCTAATGAGATAAAACTTCTGCTTCAAGTATAAATAGACATAAAATAATTTTAATTCTAATAAAATAACTCTTTCTAGGGTGATTTTAAAGGAGCTAAGTTTCATACTGTTTTCATAAGCAGGATGTTCACTATCCAATTATTATAAGGCCTTTGTTGACTCCAATGGAGCAGTGGACTCATGTGCAGATTATAAAATGCAGCCCTGATGTAAATTCAAATTAGCTTCATAATGAGTGGGAATATTGCTCATAGCAGTTGTCCATTTACAGCTAATTGCTGTGTATTGAATGATAATTGCCTTGATCTATTTACACTCTTTAAATGTTCTGGACGGCTTCATCAGTATTACCTAAAACACTGCCTTTCCCATTTTGATTACGATCTGCAGGAAAAGCTCTTTTGAGACACCATCAGTCACAGAAGCTCATTTGTTAGCTATATAATCCTTCTGGAATGTTTGCGCTTCAGAACTAAAAAAAGGATTTGAAAAGGAATTTTAGATATGCATCATTTTGTGATTTGACTTTTCAGTTTTTATATTTTAATTCTTCAATATGGTTTTTATTTTGACACGAGTTTCTCTTATTGGTATAATTATTACTCACTACTTAAGTAATGTTTGATGGTACAGAAATATCATTTTCTATTTTGAAAAAAAAACACTGAGGGAATTAATTGGACATTAATTATACTCCTTTTGGAAATGCAAGTTAAATAAGCAATACATGTATACTGTAAGAACCCTGGAATAGTCCCTGAACAGGGGTGTCAAGCTCAAGGCCGAGGGGCCAGATTCGGCCTATGGGGTGCTTAGATCTGGCCTGTGGAGCCACTCTGGAAACATTGAAGGATTGGCTTGAGGTGCCTCTGCCAGCAAAAATGGAGCTTGGGAGCGCCATAGGCAGCCGTCCCAAGCTCTGTTTTTGCTGGCAGAAGGTTGCAGGAGGCCCTCACAGGCAAAAACAGAGCTCGGGAGCCCATTTTCATTGCCTGTCAGAACCTCTCCATTAGATAATTAGGAAAGAAGACCACGAGACTCCATGTGTAGAAATCAAGTGTACTTTTACTAATTATAAATGATTAAAGGCATAGCGAAGCGAAGTCTGATTATTTAGGTGCGAAAGCAATTGATATATAGAATAGCCCATTCCCCACCCCTTGGCATCACAGCTACAGTCCAATCATAATTCTCCCAAGTGTCAGGTGTGAGATAACTTCAAAAGGCATCATGAAGATGGAATGTCGGTGCCGTTAGTCCTGGCGGGAATCTCCTACGCATGCGTAGACAGACAGGCAGCTGAACTCCAGAACCTTCCTCCAGCACAATGAGTAACCCCTCCCAAATACCATGCCCTCCCTCCCCGTTTCATGGCAGTCGAAGCAACAGCAAAGCAGAGGCTGACATCCGGCTGTCCTCCGGAAAAAGGCATTCAGGCCTGGAAAACGACAAAACACAGACAGACAGACGAACAACAAAGAACAGAAGAGAAAAAGAGGGGGGGAATCAAGGCTTGTCAGGATAAGCAGAATAAAACTGTCGAAGCAGTCGGGGAGCACGGACATGGGACTTGTCCACCCACTCGGTATGAGATGGAGGAAAATGCTTCCAAGCCACTAGGTACTGTATCCGATTCCGCCACCGCCAAGAGTCCAATATCTCACGAACTTCAAAATGTTGTTCATCATCAATCAACAGGGGGGCAGGCGGAGGGTCCGCAGGTGGATGCAAAGATGAGACACGAACGGGCTTAATGAGGTTAACGTGGAACACAGGATAAACACGGTTGAGATGCTTGGGCAGCTGCAAACGAACTGAAACAGGATTGATGACCTTGATGATGGGAAACGGGCCCACGTACTTAGGTCCCAATTTCTTAGACTTTTGTGTAGTTTGAAGGAACTTCATGGACAAATAAACCAGGTCACCCTCTCTGTACTGGTAAGGTTGCACACGCTTCTTATCAGCCTGTTTCTTATGAGCACGATGCGCAGCATCCAAAGTACTAAGAGCTAAAGGCCAAACACGGCTCAAACGTTCGCTCCATTCAGAGACAGAAGAAACTTGAGGCCCAGTTTTTCCACCATTGCAGGGTTGATCATACATCTGGAACAGCCCGAGTCAAGGAGGGCGGGAAGCTGTTCTGACACCCCATTGGGCGGTACCCTTAATTCTATTGGGATCAGCATGGGGCCTTTATTTGAACTCACCCAGCGAGGCGAGGCGTCGTCATCGGAGTCATCAGAGGAGTTGGCGGTGGCGTCAGCTTCTTCCTCCACGTCCTGCCTGAAGCGCGGGGGGGTGGTATCAGCAGCAAAGGCAGCCTCTTTCGTCTTGTTGTCTGGGGCCCTGCTTGTCTTCCCTTCCCTCTTGGCAGGGGGTGGGGTGGTTGTGGGAAGTTTAGCGCGGCACTCTGGGGCGCGGTGGCCTCCCCTCCCGCAACGGAAGCATGTGAACGGCTTGACTTTGCCGGTGGAGCTTCCCTTTCCTTCACTCCTGATTCGGAAAGGGGGCTTCTGAGTTGGGGGGGGGGGTGATTTTCCTGCTTTCTCTTCCCTCGCACGTTGAAGTCTAATCAAATCAAGCGCAATGTCTGCTGCATTTTCATACCAAGCTGTAACGCGCTTGGGAAGGTGTCTGTTAACACATTGTTGATAAATGTCCTCATTTAATCCTAATGCAAATTGGTCCAAAAGGGCATCCTGAGACCAGCCTCTCATATAAGAAGAGAGTTGTTGAAACTCCTGAATATACTGAGTCACCGGTCTATCTCCCTGCCTGAGGGTCATAAATTTCAACTTTCCCCGTTTCTCAATTAGGGGGTCATCAAATCTTCTCTTAAACGCAGTCATAAAAGCATCAAAATTCCTCAGGAGGGGGGAATTGCTTTGGTGCAGGCTCATCATCCATTCGGCCGCCTCTTCCTCCAAAGCAAGTAACACCATTCGCACTTTCATTTCATCCGATTCTAAATCGGGTCCATAAATTTCCATATAGTTATAAACTTGTAAAATGAAGAGACCCAGTTTTTTGGGATTCCCGTCATATTTTACAGTTAAGGGAGGGACTTTTGCCAGTCTGCGTCTTCTGGGGGGGGGGCCTGCTCTGGCAACCGCCCTGGCTGGGGGGAGGGAGAAGCTGCTTCTGGGTTAGTTTGCTCCCATCCTCCCTCGGCCTCTTCACCCTCCCTAAATTTTTGCATAGAGTACCTTTGTTCAAAGTCTTCCGTTTGGTCTCTTTCTCAGGGTTTTCGTTTGGGCAAGATTTCTTCCAATTCGACTGGCTTCGCCCTTTGTTTTCTCCTGGTAACTCCAGCATCCCAACTTTCGCTGTCCTCTTTTTGCCCCACATTCAAGGACCATCGAGGAGGAATCACAGGGTCCGCTATTCCTAGCCCAGCCATTCTTCCAGGTAATGATGGGTCAGTGGTTTCCCTTTCAATTTCTTCATCGCTTGCTTGCAAAGACACTCCATCGTTTCTTCTTGTAAGTACACCCCCCACGGAAGGTTGAAATCTCCTGGTGGGGTGTGAGTGAGACTTCGCTTACTGTCAGAACCTCTCCATTAGATAATTAGGAAAGAAGACCACAAGACTCCATGTGTAGAAATCAAGTGTACTTTTACTAATTATAAATGATTAAAGGCATAGTGAAGCAAAGTCTGATTATTTAGGCGCGAAAGCAATTGATATATAGAATAGCCCATTCCCCACCCCTTGGCATCACAGCTACAGTCCAATCATAATTCTCCCAAGTGTCAGGTGTGAGATAACTTCAAAAGGCATCATGAAGATGGAATGTTGGTGCCGTTAGTCCTGGCGGGAATCTCCTACGCATGCGTAGACAGACAGGCAGCTGAACTCCAGAACCTTCCTCCAGCACAATGAGTAACCCCTCCCAAATACCATGCCCTCCCTCCCCATTTCATGGCAGTCGAAGCAACAACAAAGCAGAGGCTGACACTGCCAGAGCGCTAGGGCCACCACAGGCGCCCTCGACACAAGTGACATAGAGTTGGCCATGCCCACCTGGCCATGTCCACCCCAGACCCCCAAGGTTAAACACAATCCTGATGAGGCCCTCAATGAAATCGAGTTTGACACCCCTGTCCTTGAATCACCCATGAAGCATGTTTTTGGAAAAATAGCTTCTTTGGTGGTTTGAGGATATAATCTTCGAATGTTGTGCACTGTTCTATTGATGATACTGATTGTAAACACTATTTGGCATTCCTTTAAAATGGATAATTGAATTCATAAAATAAAAATTTCTTGAAGACCAAATTATTGAGAAAAAAATGGCTTTATGCATCAATTCTGTTGCTTATTGGCTCATCCACTTCAGCTTTCTCATTAAGACACACAAATATATTAGGAATCAGTAACATAACCAGCCACTAGAATAAATTAATTTGCTAATGGGAAAATGACAAGAAGTTGTGTAAATGAAAGCTCCTACTGCTATGTACAAGACCATTACGATACTATAGGTAGTCCATGTTTAGCAACCACAATAGGGACAAGTAACTCGGTTGTTAACCAAAGCAGTTGCTAAGTGAAATCTCAACTATGCATATCTTAGTTCAGTTTCCCTTTGCTTTATAGACCTGCAAATGTCATAAATATGAAAATTAGTTGTAAAGCTATTGTTTAATCACACCACAACTGTGAATAGTATATAAACAAGGCTGTTGCTAAATGAGAAGTACCTGTATAACCATTCCTTACTCCTCATATTTTCACAGTGCACTTTAAAAACATAGTGTGCACAAAAAGTGGCAGCTAGGGTTTTTGGAGTGTTTTGGCTACCAACCAATGTGTTATCAAGCAATGAAAGAAGAGTGACTAGTGTAATAAGGATATTAAACAACTTTTAAACATACTCAGGTAGATCATATGGAAGCTGGGTAAGCTTAAGCCCTAATAGTAGTATTAGTTTTGAACCATGCAAATCAACAATTCTTGGTTTAATATTAGTATCTCATAAATACATACTCTTACTCTGGAGTTTATATCTACATTTGGGTTTTTTTCCCCTAGTAGGACAAATGGCATGATTTATTCTCACTTATAGAGGTTTAAAAAGTAGAATATCCCATTTCAGAAGAGTTCACAGATGTTCATGCCAAAAATTCATGTGATCATACAGAGGTTAGAAGATTTTTGATGCAAAAGCCTTCTTTGCATTTTTGAGACATACTTTTATAAGAATTTCCTCATAAATGAGCAAGTAGTTAAACTTCCAAATAAAACACTGGGCTACCACCATCCCACCTATTTTTATATTCGAGGAATTCTTACAGATGTAAAGTATACATGCGACCAAAAGGTATCATCTCTTGGGTGTAAATATTATTTTGGACTTTGCTTTAAAACATAACAGTTTCCTTTCTATGTAATATAAATTTAGATTTTTTATTTTATTTTAATTCATACCTTTAATTTATTTTGCTTGCCACTTCTCACTCATTATCTGCAGTTTTGGATAAAGTTGCTTAAACCAAAAAAAAATGTGTGATGGGTCTGTATATAGGCATTTAATTAAAAGAATTTTAAAATGTTCAATGTGGATAGGATGCTTGGCAAGTGCCAATATAGATATCCGAGGGCCAACGAATGGTAAAGGACACTAAGTTGATTGTGGAGTTAAACCTACTTATATAAAGAACATATCAAAGATAATGCCAGGTAACATTGTACATTCAATTGTGGCTTTTAAATTGTTTTATCTACTATAGTTTGCAATATTCAATAATGGACCTGCAAGTATACATCTGTGTTTAGAGATGGATCTTGGTTTTGATGACATTCAAGTACCTGAAAAGGTAACAGAATCTAACCCCATTAATAATACTAGTTTCATTATAGTACGTAATCACGAAGAATTAAGATATATACCCACATCATTATAACATAATTTTAAAAGAAAATATAATGTACACTGAAAGGAGAAATAGTACAATAAGCTGTGCAAGTTTTTTTTATTTTTCAGCTTTCAAGATGTATGGCTGGAGGTGTAAAGCACTGGAAATTTTACCATTTTCTCAAAACTTATATGTATTTTTCTTTTTACAAAGAATTATAAAATGTATAGAAGATGCTGAAACATGTATCATTTCAAGATTTGTTTTACTTCTAGGCAGCATCTTGGAAAACATTTAAGAATAAAAACCATAAACTCTGTAAAATACAAAAATTTACATTTCTGCACAGTTTCTGTGCTTTAGATTTACTGATTTTCTTTATATAAATATACACTAAGTTGTGCTTTACAGGACAATTTTAGTATCAACTTATACAACTAGGGTATGAAATAAGTATGCAAATAAAATTTGGAGACAACAAAACTAAATTCAAATTTAGAAACCCTGTATCTTACACATCAGAGTAGGTGCTTCAGTATCTTTTTAACTGAATGGATGCCAATTCTATACTACCAAATAGTATCTATTTTTTCAACTTTTAACATGTCTTTTTAAAAAAAAAATCTATGCATAATGCAGTAATATTCATTTTCAAGATAGTTTTGGAAGTATTTTCCGTTCTTCTTTTCCAGTTTTCACCTATCACACCAATCTTCTTTCAATTTCTAGCAAACAGATAAAAATAAATATTCAATGTACTGGTATTCCATTGTCGTAAATATTTAACTTTTTTCCTTCAAATTCAGAAAATAAGATTTTAGGTCCTTAATTGCCATGTGCAAAGAGTTATTCTTATTTTTATACAATAAAAGTGCAAAATAAAAGCCATCTAATAGTTGCAATTGTGTCTATACAAGAAATCTATGTAGTCTTCATAATTGCCAAAATAATTACAGAACATTATATTAATATTATATTTTTATTAAAAGGCAGTCATGGAGTCTTAAGGCATTTTCTTCTATTTTTAATTTTAAAATATCAATGTGTGATTTTATAAATTAACTACATGCAACAATGTAAAGATTTTAACATTAAGACTGTAAATACACTGGTTAATAAATATGATGCTTTTGGAAGACTAGTATCTAATACCTTAATAATTTGATGTATCACACATTTAGAAGTTTTTGAAAATTTCTAAATCTTTAGGAGGTACTGGTGGTATTTTGTTCCAGTCATCTTCAGGGTAAGCTTCGAAATTAGATGTATCGCCATCATTTGATACTTTCGGCACTATAGGAGGCTGAATGAAACAATAACATAAGTTTTGAGTAAATGAATATAACCTTATGTGAAGCTGAATCTTAACATTTATATTTTATCCTACTTTTTGAGATTCTATGGCACAGTAGATGTCAATAGCATCTGTGATGAGTTTAAGATATCGACCGTTGTCTTACCTGAACGGTCCTTCTTTGTGTGCTGCAAGGGGAATCCAAGCATGGGGTAACTTTGTCCATTAGCCTAGAGACTGAGTTATGTAAATTGGTGACCACGCCTCCTCTGACTGGATGGGTCAGTTTTGTACGAAGTCAGCCGGTTAATGATGTATAACAATGTCAAATGATGGCCGTAGCCCAATAGGTGTACAGTCACATCAGAAAACACAAGTCACAAGACAGGTAAAAGTCAGTGATAGTCAATGTCAGAAGTCAGTTCAAGAGTCAGTGATAGTCAATGTCAGAAGTCGGATCAAGAGTCGTAGTCAATGCCACGACAGCCCTGGCCAGCCGAAGCTGTGGGCGGGTTTGGATTCCCCTCGCAGCACACATAGAAGGACCGTTCAAGTAAGACAACGGTCGTTCTCCTGTGTGCTGCTTGGGGAATCCAAGCATGGGACATGTCAAAGCAACTAAGATTCAGGGCGGGAGCCAGGCTGGCCAGGGTCCCCTGCGGAGGGGAGCACCTGTTGCAATACTCGCCGCCCAAAGGAAGCCTCAGCCGAGGCATACACATCAACCTTGTAGTGTCGGATGAACGGTGATGGTGTAGACCAGGTAGCCGCTCTACAGATTTCTTCCACCGAGGCTTGCATGGCCCAGGCCGCCCTGGTGGCCGCACTCCTGGTAGAGTGAGGAGTGATGCACCTGGGAACCTGACGAGATTGGCTGTCATAAGCAAGAGCGATGCACGCCTTCAACCAACGGCCTATGGTATGGGAAGACACCTTCTGCCCCATAGATGATGGCTGAAAGGACACAAAGAGTGCTTCCGATCGCCTGAAGGACGCTGTGTGTTTCACGTAGCAACGAAGAACCCTGCGCACATCCAGGTGGTGCCACTGGCGTTCCTGTGGATGAGAAGGGTTGGGGCAAAAGTCCGGAAGGACGAGCTCCTGTGCCCTGTGGAATAACGTGTTGACTTTTGGAAGAAAGGCCGGATCCAAACGGAGGACGACTCTGTTGGGATGGAATATGCAGAGGTCTGCCCGGACTGACAGCGCCGCCAATTCGGAGACCCGCCTGGCTGATGTAATCGCCACCAAAAACACGGTATTAAGAGTCAATAGCCGAAGGCTGATGGACGTAATAGGCTCGAATGGAAAGGCCATAAGCGCCCTGAGAACTAATGTTAAGTCCCACGCAGGGTAGCAGTGCATGGTCTGAGGTCGGATGTTTGCCGCCCCCTTCAGGAAGGCTTTGACCTGAGAATGTTGAGACAAGGAATGTCCCTGACTGCCCCCAATCACCGTGGCGAGGGCCGTGACCTGCCTGTGAAGTGTGCTGGGCGCTAAGCCCTTGTTAAGTCCAGATTGCAAGAAGTCTAAGACTCGGGGTACTGAATCCTGAAGGGGATCTGCCCCAGGCCTGCAGCAACACCTGTAGAAGGCCTGCCAGGTGGCCTTGTAAATTCGAGTGGTGGAGGGGTGACGGGCCGCTTGAATTGTGTCGATGACCTCGCTGGAATAATGAAGGTCGGTCAGAATAGTCCACTCACGTGCCACACGGCTAATTGCAGCAACTGGGGGTTCGGATGTATGAGGGCCCCCTGGTTGAGCTGGATCTGGTCGTCCGGAATCCTCCACAGGGGCGAGATCAACAGGTGCACCAGGTTGGCGTACCAGGGCCGCCGGGGCTACATCGGGGCCACTAAGAGAACCTCCGCTTGTTCCATCAGTATCTTCTGGATGACCGCCGGAAGCACTGGGAGCGGCAGGAAGGCGTAAAGAAGGCCGGCCGGCCATGGGCTGCGCAAGGCATCCACTCCCTCCGCCCTGGGAGTCACATACCTGGAGTAAAAATGGGGCAGCTGCGCATTGTGGGGCTGCGCGAACAAGTCCACTGCTGGATGGCCAAACCGGTGAGATAGTTGTTGGAAGAGGTCGGGGTGGAGCTGCCACTCTGCATGATCCACTGTGGCTCTGCTCAGCCAATCTGCCTGGACATTGGAGTCGCCCGATATGTGTTCCGCTCAAAGGGACAACAGTCTGGACTCCGCCCAATGATGCAATTTCTCCGCCTCCAGCATGAGGGCCCTGGACTGCAGGCCCCCTTGGCGGTTGACATGTGCCTTGGAGGCCACATTGTCAGTTAGGATCAGAACATGGTTGTAAGTCACAATGTCCTGGAATTCTTGCAGGGCCAGTCGAATGGCCCGGAGCTCTAGCCAATTGATGCTGTTGGTCAGCTCCCGATTCGACCAACGACCCTGCGCCACCAGTTTCAGGGCATGGCCGCCCCATCCGAATAGGCTGGCATCCATCATAACCTGGATGCATTCCGGCTCCTTGAACAGACACCCTTTGAGGAGCTTGGAAGACGCCCACCACCGAAGGGATCTGAGGGGCTTGGGTGGAAGATGGACCTTGAGTTGTGAATGACTGGTGTGGGATCTCTGATAGGGAAGCAGGAACCATTGGAGTGGTCGTGCGTGAAACCTGGCCCAGGGAACGATATTGATGCAAGAAATCATCTTCCCTAACAGCTGAGAGAGTAGGGCCAGGGGCACGAGCTGCAAGGCTGACACCTGGGATGCCAGTCATTGGATGCTCTGTCGCCTCTCCAGGGACAGGAAAACTTTGCATGTGACGGAGTTGATGACGGTCCCTAAGTGAAGCAGCGATGTAGTTGGCTGCAGATGACTCTTGGGAAGGTTCAGCACGAACCCGTGCCTCCGCAAGGAGTCCATTGTTACTTGAAGATCCCATAGGGCCTGCTCCCGGGATGGCGACAGGACCAAGATGTCGTCTAAATAACAATTCACTCTCACCGGAACCGAGCGAAGTGAAGCCGCCACCACCGCGAGGAGCTTGGTAAAGGTGCGGGGGGGGGGGGGTGATGAAAGTCCGAAAGGCAAGGCCCGGTACTGGAAATGATGGCCCGTGAAATGGAAGCGAAGAATCCTCTGATGTGCCGGATGAATGGGCACATGAAGGTACGCCTCCTTGATGTCGACTGATGTCATCATGTCGTCCTGGCGGATGGATGCCAGGATGCTCTTTAGGGACTGCATCTTGAACTTCTGATACTTGATGTACCAATTGAGTCTTTTCAGATCTAGAATGGCCCGCTATCCTCCTGAGTTTTTGGGTACCAGAAATAGGATGGAGTAAAACCCTAGGCCTTCCTGCCCTTCGGGAACCTGTTCTATGGTGTTGATGGAGATGAGATGATGTATTTCGGCTTCCATGAGGCGCCGCTTCACTGAGCATCTGGGGACGGGGCACCTGATGAACCGCCTCGGGGGGATGGAGAGAAATTCTAGGGTGAGGCCCAGCCTCATCACCTGAAGGGCCCAGGCGTCGGACGTGGTTTCCGCCCACTGTTGAGCGAAGGCCAGAAGATGCCCGCCCACTGGCTCCTCCCCTTGGGAGTCACCGGTACCTCTGAAAGGACCGGTTCCCAGAGCCACGAAAGGACCTCCTGTTGTGGGATTGCGCCTGGTGCCCCCTATCCCTGGTCCCCGCACGGTCCTGGCCGTGGTCCTGTGATTGGTGAAAGCCCCTGTTGTAATGGGGAACAAAGGGGGCCGCTGTGTATCCAGAGTAGCCTCCCCGAAAGGACTGGCATCTGTTATATGGCTGCTGCCTTCTGGTATTGGGCCCCCCCCAAAGAGGGAAGAATCTTGCGTTTGTCCCTGGTCTCTATGAGTATGGGGTCGAGAACGGATCCAAATAAGGCACCACCCTTGAAGGGTGTGGATGCCAGGTGCCATTTAGACTTAACATCAGCCTGCCAATGGCGGAGCCACAACAGGCGACGAGATGCCACATTGGAAACTACAGCTCGAGAAGCGAACTTGGCAGCATTGAGCGTGGCATCCGCCGAAAATTCTAAAGCAGCCATAATTTTGGTAACGTCTTGGTGAAGACGTACCTCATCCGGGGCCAGTCTCTCCTGTAACTGCTTAAGCCAGAGCACAGAGGTTCTATTAAAGAATGATGCCGCAGTAGCAGCATGCAAGGCCCAGGCCATAGCCTGGTGGGTCTTACGAATGACTGTCTCAGCTTTACGGTCCTCTGCCTTCAGACCCTCAGAAATTTCAGACGGAATCAGAGCAGGTGAAGCTAGGGCGGCTACTGACTGATCCACAGTTGGGAATTGTAAAATGCCTTCCAAGGCAGGGGTGGAAGTGTATAGCTTCCTGTCCCCATTACTGGGCGGGTTAATCGCAGTTGGTTGGTCCCATTGTTTCTGAATAATATCCATGAAAAGCTTTGGGGAAGGAATCACTTCCTGCAACAAGACTGGTTCAGCAAAGAGGCACTCAGTAGTGTCCAGGCCTACAGCAGAACTGTCTTTGGGAGCCACCTCTCCCATATGAGTAGTGGTCTTAGCTTTAAACAACAAGGATTTGAATAGCGTAGGCTTAAATAGGCCAGAGGAATTAGGCTGATCAAAGATCAGGCCCTCATCATCAGAGAATTCTCTATCTAACAACTCCCCTTCCTCCACCAAGGCCGAATCCTCACTATAAGTAGAGGGGAGAGGTGAAGAAGGCCCTGCTTGCAGATCAGGAAGATCTATTTGTGGAGCTGGGATAGGAGGCCCACCCTGGGAGCTAACAACCACCGGGGCCTGGTTCCTTCGAAGCAGTTCAGCATCTACCCCCCTGGAGATAGCTGCAGATATCATCTGGTAAAGGTCTGGGGATAGGCCCTGGTCATAGCCTTCCATAGGCCTTAGGCCTGCAGCAGTGGGAGTAAATGTTGCAGAAGGCCCAGCACGTGGCACTAAGTAGGCCGAGGCAGCCTGGGCCTCGGGCATTACTGAGGGGAGTTGGGTCCCCAACCCCCCTGCTCCAGTTTCAGAAATAGCAGGTAAGGAACGATCAGGGGACCAGGCCTGGTGCCCTGCTGGCTGCGGAGCTGGCGAAACACGCTGAGGTAATAGCGTGGGGGGGGGGGAATTTCTACCCTCCCCAGAGGCTTTAGATGTTGCCTTAGTTTTATCTTTTTTCTTGTGGCCCTTATCCGGAGCCCCAGAGATCTCCCTGGGCCTCTGGCTGGTGGCTCTAGAGGCGGCTCTGCCAGGCCTCGAACTAACCCCCGCTTGGGCAGCACTCTGATTATCATTAGAGGACTCAACTGTACCTCCCAAAGAAGAATGATCAGCCATTGCAATGAATTAAGATGCGAAAAGACTCAAAAGGTACAAAGCACAGTGTTCACTGCAAGGAGAATGAACCGCGTGGTCAGCAAGAGCAGCGGTGAAACAACTTCTCTCTAAGGCAAACAGAGCCGAAGTGAGGGAAGTGGGAGGGCCAATGAGTCAGCAACCCATTTGGGCGCGAGGAGAGGCAACGCCCGATCTTTACAGCGCCTGCACGAAGAACGCCCCCAAAATGGTGACCGTAATTCAGGCGCCAAATTCAAATTGCCAGCAGCGAACAAAAATGCCGGCCGAGACTTCCAGAACGGGAATCACTTCGGCAGCGGCGCGCTCCCATTGTGACCAGTGGCCCTGCAGAGGATAAACCGTGCCGCGAACGGCGGGTAGTTCCCAGCATCATAGAAAAAAGCCGTGCCGTGAACGGCGGGCGTCCTAAAGGCTCCTGAGGTGGCGGGAACTCCTCAGCTACATCATCAGCGAAGCCGAAGCCTCGCGCTGCGATTACAAGTACAAGCCCAAGCCGCATTCAAAGCGCTTGCCGCCAAGCCCCTTGCAAAGGCTCCAACAGCCTGCAGCCAAAACTCAGACCCAATGGCTCCAAATGCTAGTCAAATACCTGATCGAAACAGCAAGCCACAGATGGACTGGGCAGGCAGCGAACTGCCGCCTCTCCCATTGCCACGCATAATCCTTCCACAAGTTCAAACGATCACTTGCAAAAAATCCAAGATGAAGTATAAATTTGTCTCATTAGTCTGGAGAAGAATTGGTATACGTCTCTTCTGGCTGGACTGAGTTAAAAAACTGACCCATCGAGTCAGAGGAGGCGTGGTCACCAATTTATATAACTCAGTCTCTAGGCTAATGGACAAAGTAAACCCATGCTTGGATTCCCCAAGCAGCACACAGGAGAACTAAGAATATTATTATTTCTCTGAGGAGTTATAGAACTGTAGATCTTGATACCTTCCAGTCAACTTTCGCACCTAAGTGTGAGATGGAACTGCTTGTTTTTATGGATGACTTCTATTGGCACATGAAGGAAGTTAAGGCCTCTTGATCCTATTAGAAGTCTATATAATTTTTTTATTTTTCTTGTCTATATACAAGAATTGTATTTAACTGTTCCAGAAGGTGGTCATAAGGAAAAGGGTGATTAAATTTGGCCATACATTTATGGCCTGCCCTCTTTCCCCATATTGTTCGGCTTCTACAGAAAACTGCTGGGAGGAATCAGCCTTCTTCATTTTGAGTTAATATCAATGTCAATATACCTAGTACTTAAGACTTATACACCACTTTACAGTGCTTTATAGCTCTCTCTAAGCAGTTTAAAGAGTCTGCATATTGCCTCCCACAATTTGGGTCCTCATTTTACCCACCTGGGAAGGATGAAAGGCTGAGTCAACCTTGAACCTGGTGAGATTTGAATTGCCAATTTGCAATATATATATATACATACATACATACATACATACATACATACATACATACATACATACACACACACACACACACACACACACACATTTTATTTTCAGGCATGAGATATAAAAATGTCTTTCATATAGATTTTTAAATACAAACTGCTCCATCATAATTAAATTCAGTAAATATTTCTTGAATGTATATTTCTCCAAGCAGAATCTGTTTTCATGGTACTTCACCTTTAATTTCCTCTGAGGTACAGCATCCCAGTCTATAGACCTGAACCATCGGTGTCTCTTTATATCATCAGCTCCATTCTTTGGAAAAACAAAAGTTTATTTAATACAAGTTCCTAAAAAAATATTGTGGCATAAAGTCTATATACTGAAATGGACACTGAAAACATATGTCTAATGCATACTGTTCTAGTTCACCAATTTATCTCATACTTGAAAAAAAAAACCTGGATTTCCAGGAACGTCTGTACAGTATAAATATCAACATTATCAAGATGGAAAATAGAATGCTGTGATGCAAGTACCCCACCTGCTTTGTATACTCATCAACACTGCAAAAGGAACAGGGCTTGCTTCACAATACGTTATCTACTATCTTGCCAATTTTCATCCTTTTTTTATCAGATCTCATGGATCTCAAATAAAACAGGCCCTTTGACACTGACTACATTCCAATTATAGGTGTCACTGTTATCATACATAGAGAATACAGCTCTTCCTTCATCTATCTATCCCAATTCTGTATTTAGAAAACGTTTCTATGTTAGATTTCACAATTAATTCACTATTTCATATAAATCACATTAGGTGACTTTATCTACTTGAGTTTTTCTTGGATCCAGAACCAAATTTACTGGATGAAAAAAAAACTACAGTGGGACATAACCTCTGTTACAAGTTTATATGTTCTCTAATGTATTTAGGTAAAGAAATGAGCTAATGTGACTTTAGTATTGCTTATACAAAGGGGATTTGCAAGCTTCAGTGCTCAGTAAGCTTAGTAGATTCTACCAATCTATTACTATACTGCAATGGATGTCAATTAAGTTTGCAATTATTTAGTGCCATGTTTTATTAGTATTAATTACATTAAATATAAGAATCAAGGCTTAAGGCAAACGGCTTACATGGCTGAAAGCCACAGTATTAATACTAATATTTAAATTTAGCTCTTCTGATTGCCTAGGTAGCATACATTAAAAAATTACTTAAAGAAAAGAAGCGGGGTGGGGTGGAGAGTTTGACTAGAAATTCCATTCCAAGGTCACCACTGTAGCATGAAAATTTGAAAACTTATTTCAATTTTATATTTAAAGTGAAAAATCACATTGTTAGATGCTTGTCAAATACAAAACAGTAATTCATTGGTTCAGAGATTTGTAGTTTAAGTATAATGAAAACATGATCCTCCTCCCACACCGGTGTCCTCTTAATTTGAAATTTGTTTTTGAGTATAGAGATGTTTCCTAAATGAACTGAGGTAGTGAAAGATTCTTCATTAAAGCATACCTTCATGTTTCCTAGTCGTCTTGTTCTGTCAACCACAAGAAGCTTTTTAATAAGATCCCTGGACAAATAAGAAAAGATTTTTTTAAAAAAAAATAAAGTTTGTATGGTTAACTTTTCACTGAAGAAATTATACCTATAGAATGTTTCCAATACTGAGCTGACCAGCAATAACTTTGAGAAGGTAGGAGGAAATAAATCCAGCGATCTCTGGTAGAAACTTAAATTGAGTAAACCATATTTGAAGGATAATATGTCTTATAAACTATACAATCTGATTAAATTGATATTTAAAGCTCCAGAGACACATATATGTAGATGTATTAATTTATAATCTTTTTCCAGAGAAGACTTTCATTTTTGGTAAATCTTTGCTTATAAAGTTAAGCAAAAATATAAAAAGTTTGATGTTGCTTTCAGGATTTTTTTAAAAATCAGATTATATCAATTCTACCTTCAAATTTTCAGGATGTTTTTTTCCAAGTTCTGGATATTAACTGGAATTGTACAAATGTCCCCGTGGCTTTTTATAGTTCCAAACAACTGCAAAGTTCTTAAGCAATTAAGCTAGTTGCTTACCATGTCTTTCACAGTTTAGGAAAACAAGTATAATCTTGAGAAAGCTTCTTAACTGAACGAACTCACATTTTGGTAGGGGCCCTTCAGTAAGGCAATCTTTATGCCCTTTTTATGCATGCAAAATTGTTCATCTAGAAGCCTCTGGAAACAGTATAAATAATTCTGCTTAAGATTTTTATTCCTAGTGAGAAATTTTCCCACAATTGGTAAAAAAATAAGTCTTGGAATGCCTTTTAAAATTTGTACCTTGAACAATGTGCGCCAAAATGCCTTAAAATGCACAAAAATGTATTCCTGTTTAACAAGCTTCAGCTACAACTACTCCATAACTTGGATGACATGATCAAACACAAACGGACCTTTTTTTTTGTAATTCATTAGTCGTTATGAAAAATCCCTCCCCATTAAGCATGCAAATTCTAATATGAAAATAAAGCCTAATGAAAATCTGATTCTTCAATTAAAATGGAATATTTACAAGCTATCACTCTGAACTTGTTCCTCTGAACATTAACACCAATGCCTCAAATATGTACGCTTTTGTCCACCTTAGGTTTCCAAGTTTTAATTTAAGTTACTTTGTATCTGTATGCAATGGCTTCTTCACACATTGCTATGGGAATACTGCATAAATGAATTGCCTGCACTGATTCTCATTGTGAGACATAACTAGCAGCATACCACCTTCTTTTAAATGGTCGTGACATAATACCAGGTGAAACTATGAACTGATATTCAGCTCCATTTGAAAATGAGAGGGATTACACATAAGCTTTCGGACTTTTGATTAGGGGTGTGTAACTATGGCTCTTTTACAACCTGTGGACTTCAACTCTCAGAATTCCTGAGCTGGTTGGTTCCATGGTTGGTTCAAGAATTCTGGGAGTTGAAATCCACCCATTGTAAAGGTCAGTAGTTGTACTCCCCTGCTTTATATGGTAGGCTTCAACCTATTGTCAACTCTGAAGCGAACCTGACTGGAGCCATTTTGGAGGCTTCAAGGTTGCCAAAGTGTGAAGAAGGGATAGGGAGGGGAACATAATTAGATGGGGGTTTGTAGTCAAAACAAAATAGTTTCCAACAGGTGGCTGGAGAGAGGAGGAGTCCAGTTACCCTGCAACCAGCCAGCACCTTGATTGGACAATGTGACTGATTGTTTATGGAAAGGGAAAACTTTCATAGTTTAATCAGGTGAAAACCACTAGAACTTTCAGAGTCAGTTTTCATCAGCTTGTGCCAATATGATATCTCTAATAAAATTGTTCTTTGAGGAATTTGCCTGCCCCGGAGTGCTGCTTTCTACAGAGTTATTACTTGGAACCCTGACACCTATGTTTTCCATGAAACTTTAAATTCTCCCAGATATACTTTCCCAATTTGGTGTTTTCTACATATGTTGGGACTAGATTTTTCTGAATTCAATCAACAAGCCCCAAAGTCTCCCAACTGAAAATTCTGGTCATTAATGTTCAAAATCAACTATCTGGCTGAAAGCCAAAGGAAATCATTGTCAGAAATCACAAGAGCTGTAGTACATTTAGCACAAATTTGATGAGGGAAGCCAACTAATTTGTTTTGCCTAGCCAAAACTAGCATAGAAACAAGACAACTAGCTCTGGTGTCTTAAGATTTTAATTAAAATTTTAATTAAAGGGAACATATGATTGAAAAAAACCACCGTAATTTATCCAGGGCTTCTTGTTTTGTTTAGAACAGGAAAAATGTATACTCAGCTCTATAGAGCTTTATGCAGTGGACTTTTATAAATTATTTAGAAGGCTGATTTGCTTTTGAGTAAAAAAAATACACAAAGCATTTTTTCCCAAGTGTTAGAATTACTAACATTCTCCCAAAAACTTGGGATACATGCTTTGAGGCCTTCCAAGAAGATCATGTGCGAAGGAAGATGGCTGCCTGAGCTTGCTGCTCAGGCTGGAAGACAGAGAAAAATACCCGGTCTGTGCCTCCGCCGACCGCTGGACCTCTCAAACAGGAGAATTTGGGAGAGAGGAATCCAGAGCGTCCGGAGGGCTGCCTGCTGGAGAGACATTCTCGGGCGACTTGGGACGAGCCTCGGCGGTGTCGGACAGTGTGGGACGGCCTTCGGACGGCGTTCCCCCCCCCGCGGATGGTGGTTTCTTAACCGACAGGCAGCGTTTTTTGCTGGCGTGGAGCGAGAGAGGCAGCGTTTTCACCGGGGAGAGCGGCATTTTCATCTGGAGGGAGACTGGAGGGAGACTGCTTTGGTGGCCTGGATAATTTCTGGTGGTGAGCGACTGCTAGGCCCCCCCCCCTCGCCGCACCCCCCCCTCGCCACATGAACAACAGACAGTAACGGCGCCTTCCTTAACGAGGCCAGCTTACTGATTAAGAAAGTGAAATCTTGTCCAGAAACCAACGTTGTTTGGGGACGCTGCTGCCAGGTGTTGGGAGATTCCAAGGGAGGAGTTGTGAGGAATGGAAGATGGCTGCTCGAGCGAGACGCTGAGTTGTGTGTGAGAGGTGAAGAACGGAACTGAGAGGGACGGAGCCTCTAGAACTTGAACTTCTGAAGGGAGAAACACCCCGCCGAAGCTATCCATTGGGACGTCCTGAGGAGCGTTTTGGCTGGAGAAGGGTCGCTCGTTTGGGTTGAGGGGGAACAGTGTGTGGTTCTTATCAACTGGACCATGTCTATTATGATTGGTAGGTTGGTTTGTGCTGCTGCTGCAACAGCCTTCCCCCCCTTCCCCCCCCGCTCTTGCTGCTCATTATCCATCGTCTGCTGCCCCACAGGGAGACACTTTGCAACCATACCCTAGGTTGGGCCAGTTACCACTTCTGTCATTCCCGAATTTTCGAACTTTGGACTTTTGGACTCTTCCCCCCACGCCTCTCCTGCCTCCTTTCCCACCCCTTCCACCATTGCTCTTAATGCTGTCCTGTTTCATCTATGCCCCCTTGGGACTGTGCCACTTTGGACTAATGGTGAGAAACAGAGGGGAGGTGAGGCCTTGGACTGCCTCCTGTTTTAATTTGGCATCCCAGAGACATCAGGGACATTATTCCATCAGCCCTCTATTTTTACAATCGTCATCTACTCCATCGTTCACCGGACTGGACTTTTTGTACATCCACCTACGAACTGTACTCGAACTTGCACATCTTTAATAGCTGCGCAATTCTTTTTCGTATGGGGAGTGCATGTGGTACGTATGTATTGATTGAATGATCCCACACTTTTAACTGTGTAACCCCTTTTTTATATTATATTGTTGTATTTTAAATTTTTGTGGGGGTGTGAGTGAGTGAGTGTCTCAGTGTGTGAGCGAGATTGGGATGGGAACCGGGTTCCCCCACACTGAGTGCTTGCAGAAGTGTTGGGGGGACCTGTGCCTGTTCCAATCTCAGGATGATTGATTCGAAGGGCCTGTCGGGAAATGCGGGGGCTATGGGGGTGGGAGGAGGGACTATGGACACGGGAGTGGGCCGGAGCATTATGGTCTTAACCGGGAGGGGCAGATATGGCGGGGACTTTAGGGCTGGCCATTACCGGGGAAGGAAGGCTTGCTACGTTACAGAGATCCCCCCTTCCGGCCCTATGAGTCCCACTCCAAGGCCAGATGGCGCGAGTAATCAGGACCCTGGTCTTAGGCTGCTGTCGCTAAATGCCAGGTCTGTAGTTCACAAGGCTCCCCTCGTACAGGACCTAATTTTAGATGAGAGGGCAGACCTGGCATGTATTACTGAAACCTGGCTGGGCCCGGAGGGAGGAGTCCCCCTCGTAGAGATGTGCCCAGAGGGTTTTCAGGTGCTTCATCAGCCGCGGCCTCAGAGAAGGGGTGGGGGTGTGGCCATTGTTATCCGGGAGTCTTTAGTACCTCGTAGGATCCCTGCTCCGGAGCTTGCCGGGTGTGAGTCCCTGCTGGTGAAGTTGGACCTCAAGGGTCAAGTGGGCCTGCTGTTAACGTACCTGCCTCCCAACAGCGTTGCGGCAGCCCTCCCCTCGCTCCTCGAGTCGGTAGCCGAGTTGGCAGTTGAGATTCCCAGGCTTATGGTTCTGGGGGATTTCAACTTGCCTTCTCTCGGCGCTCACTCTGATGGAGCGCAGGAGTTCATGGCTTCCATGACAGCCATGGGCTTGACCCAAGTAATCCGGGGCCCAACTCACTCGGCGGGTCACATGCTCGACCTCGTATTTCTCTCGGAGCAGTGGAGTTGTGACCTTGGTCTGAGGGGTAGTGAGATCTTACCCCTGTCATGGTCGGACCACTACCTACTGAGGCTTGACTTTCGGAGACCAAACCCCCACTGTAGGGAGGAGGAACCGATTAGGTGGTTCCACCCCAGGCGACTTATGGACCCGTCGGGTTTTCAGACGGAGCTTGGGGTTATTCCTGATACTCTCGCCCGCAGTCCGGGGGAGACTCTGGTTGCTGCTTGGAATTCAGCAGCGACAGAGGCTCTTAACCGGATTGCGCCTTTACGGCCGATCCGAGGCAGTGGATCCAGGAGGGCCCCTTGGTTTACTGAGGAACTCCGGGAGATGAAGCGCTGAAAGAGACGCCTAGAGCATCGATGGAGATCCAGTAAGTCCGAGTCAGACCGAGCACTTTTAACATCCAGCATCAGAGTTTACATCCGGGCAATTAGGACGACAAAAAGAACATACATTGCCTCTCTGATTGCTTCCGCTGAGTTGCGCCCAGCCGCCTTGTTCAGGATAACCCGTTCCCTTCTAAATAGGAGGGATACGAGCGATCCTTTGCAAGGCAGAGCTGAGGACTACGTCCAATTCCTCGCGGATAAAGTTGCTCGGCTTCGGGCGGACCTGGACTCCAATTCTGCAGAACCAGCTGAGGCACCAAGGGATAATATGGTAGGACATCACTGGATTGATTTTCAAGCTGTTACCCCTGAGGACATGGACAAGGCCATGAGAGCTGTAAGTGCCTCCACATGTGTACTGGACCCGTGCCCCTCCTGGCTGGTTGTTAACAGCAGGGAGGTGACACGGGGCTGGATCCAGGCGGTTGTTGCCGCCTCCCTTCGGGAGGGGGTCTTTCCCCCCCGCATTAAAGGCAGCGGTGGTGAGACCCCCTCCTGAAGAAACCATCTTTGGATCCAGCCGTCCTAAACAACTATCGTCCAGTCTCCAACCTCCCCTTTGTGGGGAAGGTTGTTGAGAAGGTGGTAGCCTTTCAGCTCCAGCGGTCCTTGGAGGAAACCAATTATCTAGATCCCTTCCAGTCTGGTTTCAGGCCTGGCTACAGCACGGAAACCGCTTTGGTCGCATTGATCAATGATCTTTGGAGAGCCAGGGATGGAGGTCATGCCTCCATCCTGGTACTCCTTGACCTCTCTGCGGCTTTTGATACCATCAACCATGGTATCCTTCTGCGACGACTGCGGGAGGTGGGGGTGGGAGGCACTGTCTTACAGTGGTTCTCCTCTTACCTCTCGGACAGGTCGCAGTCGGTGTTGGTCGGAGGGCAGAGATCGACCCCTAGGCCCCTAACGTATGGGGTGCCGCAGGGTTCGGTCCTGTCCCCCCTCCTCTTTAATATCTACATGAAACCGCTGGGTGAGATCATTCGACGGCACGGGATAAAATACCACCAGTATGCGGACGATACACAGCTGTACCTGTCCGCCCCGTGCCAACTCAATGAAGCGATTGACGTGATGTGCCAGGGCTTCGAGGCTGTTAGGGACTGGATGGGGGTTAACAAGCTTGTACTCAATCCAGATAAGACCAAGTGGCTGCTGTGCTTCCCTCCTACTAATTGGCCAGGTGTTCCACCTCTCAGGCTGGGGGGTCAAACGGTACGCCCCTCAGACAGGGTCCGCAACTTGGGAGTCCTCCTGGACCGACAGCTGACTTTTGAACATCATTTGTCAGCTGTGACCAGGGGGGCATTTGCCCAGGTTCGCCTGGTGCACCAGTTGCGTCCCTACCTGAACCGGGAGGCTCTCACAACAGTCACTCGTGCCCTTGTGACCTCCAGACTGGATTACTGCAACGTGCTCTACATGGGGCAGCCCTTGAAGAGTATTCGGCGACTTCAGCTTGTCCAGAATGCAGCCGCGCGAGCGATCGTGGGTGCGCCTCGGTTCACCCACATAACACCTATCCTCCGCGAGCTGCACTGGCTGCCTGTTGATCTCTGGGTACGCTTCAAGGTCCTAGTCGTCACCTACAAAGCCCTTCATGGTATTGGACCTGGGTACTTGAGAGACCACCTACCGCCAATTACCTCCACTAGACCAATTAGATCCCACAGACTAGGCCTCCTCCGAATCCCATCAGCCGGCCAGTGTTGACTTGCGACTACCCGGAGGAGAGCCTTCTCTGTGGCTGCTCCGACCCTCTGGAACGAACTCCCCATGGAGATTCGTATCCTCACCACCCTCCAGGCCTTCCGCATAGCCCTTAAAACCTGGCTGTTCCGACAGGCCTGGGGCTAAAGACTTGCTGCCCCACTTCGAATGGTATGATTGTTGTGCTTTTAACTATGTATGGTTTTTATGTTTTTGTTATTCTGTTTGTATTTCCCCTCCCTTTTTGAGTTGTGAGCCGCCCTGAGTCCCTCCAGGGAAAAGGGCGGCATACAAATAAAATTAAACCTAAACCTCTTCATTGTACACATAAAACATTTCTGCCAGAACTGGTGGTGAAGCAAATGTATATTTATCATGGAATACTTGGAATGCAAGTTCTGACCTATTGCCCTTCTGTAAGCCCATATATATGTATATTGTACTGGCTATTAGCCACCAAGGGTTACTTCTTTATGATTTACAACCATATAAAATATCAAAATAAATAAAGGTCTTCTCTCCACTTGTTGCTTTGGTTAGCATGCTAACACAGGTATATTTACACTGTAATTTATGCTTTTTTACAGGTGATATAGTAATACCAAAGTACGTAAAAATAATTAATAATGCATTAATATATTGTGTTTGAATTATTCAATCTATTTACCCAGAGTCACTTGATAGAGAGATTTCGTTGTGATAGGTCAGAGCTATGATTATGGTTTAGATTTTACACTTCATATTTTATATTTTTATCTCTTGTGCTTCTTAATAGGAATATGATGCTAATGTACCATACGATAAATAATAAATAGAGCTATTCCAGTTTTGATAAGTTTGTAAAAACTAAGAAGGCCAGTGGCAGTAAGAAACTTTTAATGTTTCTGCAGTCCATAATATGTCCACTTTCTGCAATAAATTAAGAACGTAATACAAGCAGGACAAAATTGGTGAATTAACCCAAAACTTAAATAATGTGATTTCAATACACTGATTTGGCTTTAACTTGACACTTTAAAATATGAGCAGCTTAAAAAATCCTTCATAGATCAAATAGGAAGACATTTTTCCCCTGCGCCTTGGGTTATAGGACATGTGATAATGATAAGGAAGTGTTACCTGAACAGCAGATGCTATGATTGTCAGATTTTGGGGAAATTGAAATAGAATATAATTGCAAACTGCTGAAATAAGCCTTTCAAATGAACAACTTTGCTATTATTGATGTTTTTTTTAGATTAAAAACACTGTATGTTTCAAGGTAGAATGCTAAATTTAGCAACACAATCTGACTGGGCGGGAGGATTGGTGGCTATATTCACCCTGCACAATGTTGCCCACTCCCATTTTTAAAAAAATGCTAAAATAGAAAATAAATAAAATGAAGTTTTAAGTTCGCTTACTTTACATATAAATCCAGGTGCCTGGGAAAATCTATTTTACCAGCTAGAATCTTCTGATATATTCCAAATGGATTGTCATCAAAAAATGGGGGAAATCTGTTTTTAAAAAAAGTAACAATGTCAGACAGTTGTTTCTGAATGTATGAAAAATGAGCTAGGAGCATACCTACCACAATACAATAAACTATAATAAAATCTCATTAGGTGCAAAATTTCTTTTACAATGACTATGGAAAATAGTTATTCTGATTTCAATGACTTCAAACATTACTTATGCCTACCCTTGTACAGAAAACAAAAATACCTGAAATATATTAGCATATTTTTGGAAACTAGCTTTATAACTTCTTACCTATTGTAACTCTAGGTGATATTTCTAGTTACATCGGTATCTGATGTCACAAGGTCTAGAAGTTGATTTGGCAAAATTGTTTTGATACTTATATCACCCAAGCAATATGAATAGATATGAATAGTATAATATATACAAACACAAGAGCATTAGTTAAAATTTTATTTAGGATTTTTTTAAAATAAAATTATTTGGTTCCATTGTTTTCTGCACAAGAGTTTTATATAAACGCTCATTTAGGAAGCATTTAAGTAATACAAGACACATCTCAGTCAGTTTTGTTTTTGCCATCTTAAAGGAAGCTTTAAAGGAAAGTTAAGACTAAAACCACAGGATCTTAGTTTAATTTAATATTCCAAGTTTTCATTTTATTTATGGTTTACAAATGTAATTACTTAAAAGTTTCTGTATTTTTGTTATTCAGTAGCTATTATAATTAATATTTACTGAATATATTTCTGTATGAAATGAAGTAAATTCCTGAATTTAATAGCCTTTTAGTCACTTACTTGTAAGAAAATATCTCTCTTGATATTAAATTAAGTATAGGACAAAGTTCTATATTTAAAATGCCTAACTAGTTGCCTGTAAGACATATTATTGAAGGGTAAAATCATGAATAAAGCAGTGAATATTCACAAAAATTGATAAATACTGCCATTGAAATTTATTGCAAATAATTTTGCTATTCTACAATGACATAATAAAAATTCTTTATGCATATTATTTGATCATTAATTACATCTCATTTAAGCAATTGATTAAATAGCATTTTCATTGCTGCTTCTCAGAAAAGAAAAGCAGTGGGTAGGGAGCTACATTGTATATAATTATGGCACATTCTCTTTCTCCTGTTTTACATTTACAATACTTTCCCACAACAAAATGTATACAATACGCTTATCCCATTGTATTGCAATGATCTATGAAATGTTTAACTGTAGTTTATTGGATAATGTAAATTACCTAGGATCACTTGTGAGGCCAAAATAAAAGCTATATTATATGGAGATGGGAGTAATGAATTAAATTAGGAAAATGGCACCACTGGCTTTTAGAGCGACATGTAAAGAGGCAGGATATAGCCACCCAGAGGTGGGTTCCTACCGGTTCGGCCAAGTAGGTAGTAACTCTGCCGAACATGTCCCTGAATTGGTTCTATGGGCGGCGCTATAGTCCCATCTTCTTTTCTGCTTCTGCGCATGTACTGAAGCATTTTTTCACTATTTTGCATGTGTGCGCAGTGAGCATCAAGTGTGCGCGTGAAGAGTGGCCCTGAGCAAACCAGCAGTAGAAGAAGCCAGAACCCACCCCTGTAGCCACCTATCCTGAGAGAGGAAGAATACACCAAATTAGCTAATCACAGCAGCCAAATTAACCCTGGCAATCAATGAATGACAGATGTTGCAGCAGGACTGCCTTCAGTTCTTGTGCCATGCTACAATGTTCAATGGCCATATGGAAAGCTGTGGATTATATACATGACATGTAAATATATATGCAAAGTTATCAAGCTACTGACTACCATAAATTAAAATGCATGTTTATAGCACAGAGTTTTAAACAGAACTGTATGCTTGAAGAACTGTGAAATATGTACAATTTTTTTTTAGTTATTCATTTTAAAATGTATATGCTTCTGTGAAATCTAATTAGATTTGAAAGGGCTTAGAAATAATACTTTGAAACAAACAAAAGCATTTTAAAATCATATATAAGGAGATGCTGCAAAACACTGTAATTTCAAGGTTTTTTTAAAGTTCCTACAATAATGCCTTGATTTATTTGCTTGTTGCTTTGTGATAGAATTGACTCAATTGTAAAAGATACTTTCTTCTACAAGAATAATTTTAAATTCCATTAACTGGAAACTGATAAGATAAAATTCATTTTCCTACATCTTCTTTCAAAGATAGTGTGCAAGTAATCTACTTTGTGTCATTGTCAAGAAACTGTAACAAGAAAAAACATTCTGTTCCAAATCCCAACTAAGTATCTGGACTTTTGGCCTGGAAATGTTGTTAAGTCTTAATGCTCACAATGCTTGCAATAAAGCAAGGAGATCATCTACATTTGCTCTGAGAATGCTACCACTTAATGGATTAAATGTATGACTAGGCTCATATAACGTTCAATTTCTTCCCTATGTAAGACCCATAAGGGGGGGGGGACCTAATTAAAATGCTGGAAACTAAAAGTGGTAACATTGTCAACCCAATAGGCAAAACAAGCTAGCAATATTTTGTTCTTTGGTAAATATGAGTCCCCAAAACTCAGAAACAGAATATATAAGATTATCTTAATATACTGGGTACCTTTTATATTTAAGAAAAATTCTCCTGGAACTGGGGCTAGTCCTAAATACATTGTCCATTTACTACATTTATGTATCGCAATGTATAATATTGTTGGTTTCTTGGTATTTTCTGAGCTTCATTCTTTTCTTGTAGATATTTCATTATCAGGCTAGTTAACTTCATGGATGTTTAGGAGAGGGAAGTTTGCTGGATTTTATATAGTAGCTTGACTTGCCATTCTTGATTTTAGTGCAGCTTCTTGTAATATAGCATATATCCCATCACTTTAAACCCAAGAAATGCATATAACTATCTTTCATTTTAATCTCAAAACTGGCTATGACTAGCCTAATCATATAGTAAATGCCAGGTTTCAGTATACTGCATTGAGATTCCATTTTGATTCTACAAAAAAAAAAACAAATTGTGGGAGAGGAAGGGGGGGACCTGGCATCTTCTTGTCCCACAATGTTAAATTTTGCATATTTATTGTATTTGATATTATACAAAACAAGTTTATTCTGTCTTCAAAACTGTTTTTATATACAATATAAGATTAATATTTGAGACATTTGCATTTTCTTAATTGCAGATTTCCTTACCCAGACAACATCTCAAATATCAGAATACCCAGGGCCCACCAGTCTACTGCTCTTCCATGACCTTTACTTTGTATGACTTCTGGGGCAAGATATTCTGGTGTTCCACACAGTGTCCATGTCCTAAAGAAAAACAAAACACAGTGAATATTATTATAAATAAATTCTATAATGCTTCATAGGAAAACAAAAACCAAGTTATAGGTATTTAACAAATCTGTATTTTCTATGCATAAAATGCTATATTACAGAAGTAATCGCACTGAAGAAATAATCAATGATTTTAAAAAACCTATGACTCATCACTAACTATTGAGACACTATAAAGAATTTATAAGGGAGCGATGCTGGTTATTATTTAATCAGGGATTTCAGCATTCCATGCTTATCTAATTTATTCTAGATTAAAGCTGACATCAAATAAATGCAAATATATCTTCTGTATAGACTATCAGTGCAGGTTTGTTACTGTTGCAACTATCGTAATACTTCCTTTTCCCTTGTTCAACTTTTATATATTCGACTGTTATTTTTTCTCTCTATAAATGAAGAACAAATAACACCATTTTAAGAGAAGAGAAATCACTTAAATAAAGAGTTGTGTTCTGACTACAAACATGGAAATATTTGCTTAGATCAGGCAACAGGCATCTGTCTTCTCATTGTCTAGACTATTTTTTAGGGTAGTTCAGTAAGGAATATTTTTTTAATGGTATCTTAGTCATTCTGAAGTATGACCTGTTTTTATAGCCAATCAATTCCTACAGTATTTTAATTGTGACTTGCCCATTTAAAGATAAAGGAAACCTCCCAGGTTCAAGGCATCACACTGTAAATTCCAATTTTGTATCCTGTGTGCATGAATTAATGTTTTCTCTCACTAGCAGCATAATTTCCTCCATTAGCATATTTGTAGTTTTTTGTTTCTCATCCATAAGAAATTCAATCACATCTACTGTCAAGAAATTGGGAAGAACTGCAACCATATAGTTGTATTCACTTTGAACTACCCCATCTATGGAAGAAAAGCAATGTCTTTTCATTGATCTATTGGGAGATTAGGGTGGACATTTTGGAAGATTAGGGTAAACATTTCTAGCCTCAAGAGACTGGCAATTAAGAAGTTACAGAATGTATTCATCAATTCTACCTCTTTATTTCCTTTTCTTTTTCTTCAGAGGGTCCACATAGGACTGGAAGTACAACCTGCTGCTAATTCATATTCATCATGCATATTCTATTTGGAATATTTCTTAATAATATTTTATAAGATTTATATTCTACCTTCCTTCTAAGAAAAAAAAAACCCAGTTCAATCACCATTTTATCTTCACCAGAACACTTTGAGATGGATTTGGATGACAGACTGACCCAGATTCACCAAGGGAGTTTCTGTGGCTGAGGGTGAACTTGAATCTAGGTCTGACCAATTCTCATGCAATACTTTAACCACTATATAATTTTATGTACGTACACACTTCCCATGATGTTGCCTTTGTGCTTTTTAATTCTATCATTGTTTATCTTAATATCTGATGGAAAAAAAGTCTTCCACAGGATAGTGGCAAAATGAATAGATGAAAGATGAAGACAACTGTGAAGGAAGATTATGAGCCCTTTAAATGTTATATTGGATTTGAGTCTGTTTTTAAAACCAACAATCAAACAAGTCTGTCAGTCACACATAAATAACTAGCTGGATACCCGTGCTTCGCTACGAAACCATGTTATTAGGCCAGATCACAGGTCAAATGAGTTATGCGCTGGCCACACCCATATAAGGCAACTGGCAGGTGGGGAGGGGGAGTAGAATGTCTAACTCCTTAGCATCAACACATATTAATATAATACTGTATAAGAAATACCAATGATTTGATGGTCATTTCAAAAAAATCCTTTCTTAGTGAGCAATATATATATATATGTATGTATGTATGTATGTATGTGTATGTATATATATATACACACACATACATACACATACATACATACACACATATACATACATACACACACATATATATACACACACATATACATATATACACACATATACATACATATATATATATATACATACATACACACACACATATATGTTTTCTGAAGTTTTCGCGGGTGCTAGTATGTAGGTCTTTGGTTATTCGGGTTTTCCCCTGCGTAAAATTGAAAGTGTCTTGGCGACGTTTCAACGAAGTCTCATTCGGGCTTGTTTGCTCATCTTCAGGCTTGTTTGCTTGTTTGCAAGCATGAAGCCAAGCAAAAAAGTCTGAAGATGACGAATGAGACTTCTTTGAAACGTCGCCAAGACACTTTCAATTTTACGCGGGAGAAAACCCGAATAACCAAAGACATACATATAGATAGATAGATAGATAGATAGATAGATAGATAGATATAGAGATAGATTTACAGAGAAATCTTAGGCCTGTTCAATAGTGTGTATGCCTGTGAAAATTTGCATAAAATTAAAACTTTAGTATACAAGGCAGCTTGAAAAAATCATATTGGCAAGTAATGATTCACCCTGCACAAAGAGAGACCAGGTTTGTCAAGTCATTCATAACCTGCTGGATTTCATAAATATAATAATAGAAAGTCTTCTTTAAACACTGTTTATTCATATCCTTTAAAAATAAACATAAATAAATGCTACAGGATGTCAACAGCATGAATCAAGCATGAAGTGCTCTTTAGTCATTTACATTCCCACTTTATTGTCTTTTACTCCTCAGGACAATTACAGAAATTTGCAGTGACTATTTAGGGAGTATGAATACTTCAGATAACCTATGTAGAACAGCCATTAACACAGTGTAAGAATGCATTGGAAGATAATTCAGAAGCTTCTGAATCATAATAAAGAATACAGTCAGAAGCTATTTGTTAGTTCTCTTGTCACACAATGATTTCTCCTTTATATAATCTAAATTACAACAAATCTCGAGATAAATGATACTACGGAATACTGTTAATACTCATGGAATGTAATCTTGGTCATATAAAACAAAGACAAAATTGGATGTAAAAAATATTTTGGTAAATGTATCCGTATGGAAAATACGTTAATGATGTTAGTCCATTCTATTCTGCTACCAACAACTTTACAACCTACTCGACTGGATATGAAAGCCAAAAATTATTGTATGGCTGTTGACAAGTCAAAAATTGTGATTGTAGGAGCCCTAACTTGTCATTCTTTATTTTCCTGAGATCCTATTTTATCCACATAATATAATTTTTAACATTTTCTACCTTCTAGGAACACTTTTCATATAATTTGGTATGCTGAAGCATTCATGTATATTTCAGAGACTCCTGGAGTTAATTATACAGTACAGAACAAGGTTTCATATGGTTGTATGTTGCTAAAAAGTTATTTCAGATAAGTTTGCCTTCCGCTAATGTGAAAGCAAGCTATTTAACTACAGTCGTATGTGGATACTCATTGCTAATTGGTTTTGGGAGCTACAAGAAGTATGAAAAATAATGAATATAAAACATTTTTTCCCATAAGGAATAATGTAGTAAGTTGCAAGGCAGCCAATATTGACAAGTTCTAGCTTGTGTGTTGAGTACCAAACAAATGATGGGTACTGGGATAAAATTTTCAATTCAAAATGAATTGAGTACCAAATTTGATAAGTTTCATAGGAGTTGTAGTAAAGGTGTTTTTTTCAAGAGGAAACTGGACTTTGTTTTTCTTTGAAGACGTTTTGCTTCTCATCCAAGAAGCTTATTCAGCTCTGACTGAATGGAAAGATTTATATTCCTTGCAGATAACTGGTCATTTGCATTCTTTTAAAGAGTCATTGAGGTTGAGGTTTGAGGTTTATTTTATTTATATGCCGCCCTATTCCCTACAGGGACTCAGGGTGGTGAACAACTCAAACGGGAAAGGGAACATACAAATACAAAACAAGCATTTAAAAATAGCCAACAACCACACCTGTCGAGAGGGGAAGGGAGCTCATCAACCCCAGGCCTGCTGACACAGCCAGGTTTTAACGGCTTTTCGGAAGGCCAGGAGAGAGGTGAGGGTCCGAATCTCTGTGGGGAGTTCGTTCCAAAGGGCCGGAGCTGCAACAGAGAAGGTCCTCCCCCGGGTCGTAGCCAGATGGCATTGGCTGGTAGACGGGACCCAGAGGAGCCCGACCCTGTGCGATCTAATGGGTCTTTGGGAGGTAATTGGCAGCAGGTGGTCTCTCAAGTAGGTCTCTCAATTGAGGCCATTTGGAGGTTTATCTGTGTCCTCAGGGTCATCTGAGTAGTGCAAATTGGGTGTGGAGCCTTCTTCAAACTGTTGAAAGGACTGTGTTGTAGACTGGATAGGTGTCATATCTCCCCCCCTTTAGAGAGGGTTGTTCAATTTTGACATAGATGATATCTTTGACCCCTCTTTCAAACCAGTAATCCTTTCTGTGCAAAATGTGAACTTTGCTGACTTTAGAACAGTGGCCTTTCTCTTTTAAATTCAGATGGACTGCTGAATCTTTTCTTGATTAGTTTGTTTTTCTATGTTGTGCTATGCATTTGTGAAGTGGATGTTTTGTTTCACTAATGTATAGATCTGCACACGTCCCACATCATTGTACCACATATCCCATGTTGCTTTGTGTGTGGGTGTTTTATCCTTGGAGTAGACAACCTTCTGTCTTAGTGTATTCTTGGATTTAAATTGTACACATATGGTGTATTGGCTGAAGATCCTCCTGAGCTTTTCAGAGATTCCTGCAACATATAAAATGACAGCATTGCTTTGTTTATTGTTTTCTTCCTTGTCTATTATGGAGGAACTCCTACTGGGTCATTTTTGGAATTTTATGAAGATCCACTTGGGATATCCATACATTCTTTGGGCTTCCTTGATGTGTTTTAGTTCTTTTCCTTCCCCATCTTTGCTTGTAGACAGGCCTTCAGTTCGGTGGTGTAGGTTTCTGATAATTCCCATTTTGTGCTCCAGTGGGTGGTGAGAATCAAAATGCAAATATTGATCTCTGTGTTTGGGTTTTCTGTAAACTTCAATGTTACAGCTTCTGTCTTCCTTAATGTGTATTGCAGAGTCCAGGAAGACTAGACTATTTTCCTTAACATCTTTCTATGTGAATTTGATGTATCTGTCCACAGAGTTGATATGTTTGGTGAAACATATCAACTGTTATGCCTCCAATTCCTGTGTTTTGATCTTGACCCAAGTATTATCCACATACCTATACCAATGAGTGGGTGGAATTCCTCTGAAGGTGTTTAAGGCTTTGGTTTCTACCTCTTCTATGTAGAGATTGGCCACAATGAGGTCACAACCATGTTTTTGTCTGTAGAAATCTTCATTGTATTTAAAATAGGTAATGGTCAGGCAGAGATCCAGCATGGCACATATGTGGCTTAGGTTCGTCTTGTCACTTACGGTGCTGTAGTAGTTGTTTCTTCACTACAATGACAGCTTTAGTTGTTGGGATGCATGTGAAGAAGAAAGTCACTTTATAGGAAACTATTGTCTCATCCAGGCCCATTTTAGTTTCCAAACCTTGCTGGTGAAATACTGTAAATTTTTGGTGTGATAGATGGTGTTGCCAACTAGAGGAGCTAATAAGGTGGTTAGATGTTTTGCAATGTTGTAAATGACAGAGTTGATGCTGCTGACAATTGACAGTGGTGACCAAAAAAAGCAGCTCTAGGATAACCATGACCTGGATGACTGAGAATCTCCATAGACTTTCAAAGCAGTTGAGTACCAATGTACCTTTGTACTGCTAGCTAAAGTCAATCCAAAGGATTAATATCAACCATTTCTAGGTAGTGTTCATTGTTATTGTTTATAAATCTCTGCCCTATTGTGGATGACAATAAAATGATTAACTACATAGCGCCAGTAAATATTGCTTAGTATATAACAACATCTTAAATATCTTAAGACCTTAGTATATCAGACACTGAACTGGATAACTTGTAAAACCTAAAACTATATTTGGCATACACAACTTCTTTGACTTAGCTTCTTAAGACTACCTGACTAAAATCTTAGTTCTTTTTGCTCAGAATAACAATTCTTTTTTTAAAACATTTCTCTTTATTAAAAATAATAAATTCTTGTTCTTTGAAATATAGCCTATATCCTTTGATTACTGACTATCTAGTTTTATGTTTAAGGATTTATAACAGTTTTATTCTCTAATCTGAGCTTAATATCACATTATGGCATACAGGTTTCACAAACATTTTGTTGATATACAAATGAGCCCATCATAGGGGAAAATTATTAATTTCTTCACTTACTATGTAATATGCTCTTGTCATTAGTTCTATAAAACAATAATAAACTGGAAAGTTCATTCTTAAAAGGATTTCTCCTTGCTAATAAAAAATTAAAAGTTCGTATTAAAAAATGAGGTAATCAAAGGAAATTGAACAGAAATCAAAATTCAGCATTTAAAAAAGATACAGAGGACCATTGGTTTGAAAGAGGGATCAAAGAGGCCATTAACGTCAAAACTGAACGTCCCTCTCTCAACTGAGGGAAGGGATACAACATCACCTATCTCCAGTCTGTAACACAGTCCTTTCAACAGTTCCAACTCAGGTGACCCTGATGACACAGATAAACTTCCAGGTGGCCTGAATGACTTGCTAATTAAAAAATGCAAATGACCAGCTGTCTGCAAGGAGTAACCATTCCCCACCATCCTGAACTAAAAGGTGAAACTAATACAAAAATATCAATTTGCCCACAATAACATTTTGTTCTGTAAAATTTGTTCACTGTGTGATCCATAGCTTTATTTCTAAAACTGCTTCACCATTATTGAAAGCAAAATGTTTATTTAGCATTCAGATGGTTAGAAACAAAGTATTTCTTGTATGCATTGAACTGATTTAATATTACTATTAATCTCTTTTTGACAATGGAATTTTGCTCAAGCACTCTGAACTTTGCAATTAGATCACTTGACTAAACACCCTCTTTTGAGAGTGAAGGTGGGGAGGAGATAATTTTTAGTATTTAAATAAATTGATTATTTGTAAATGATAAGTGTCTGATTGTGTCAATGAAGCTAAGTTAAACTTGGGTATCAAAACATATTCAAACACAGGATAAATTTAAAGTAAATTCTCAAGCACTCAGCTACAGGAACCCTGGGAGCAAGTGAGCATGCAATACTGGACTCCAACATTATGCAAACACAAGTAGTAGAACAAAGTCAAACTAGACTCTTGGACTTTAAGAGAGCCAATTTCAATAAACTTAGAGAGAGCTTGGAAAGAATTCCATGGGTGAAAATCCTCAAGGGGAAAACAACTCAAGAAGCTTGGGAAATTTTGAAAAAATTAGATCACAAAGCCCAGTCTAGCACAATACCAATGAAGAAGAAAAATAACAGCTGCCAAAAGAAACCAGCATGGCTGCATAAAGAACTTTCTGACAAATTGAAAGACAAAAAAGATAAGTATAAAAAGTGGAAAGAGGGGGACATAACTAAGGCAGAATATCAGCAAATAGCCCGAGCCTATGAAGATGAAGTGAGGAAAGCTAAGGCTCACAATGAAGAAAGGCTTGCCACAAAAGTAAAAAATAACAAAAAAAGCTTCTTCCAACATGTTAAAAACAAGAAAAAAGTTAAGGAAACAATAGGTCCATTGCTGGGAGAAAGTGGCAAGAAGGTGACAAGCAACAGGGAGAAAGCAGAACTATTTAACTCATTTTTTGCATCTGTCTTTACACAAAAACAGCACCACAAAAATCAGATTAGGAACACAAGTTGAAATAGGGAAGAAAATGGTAAGTGAGCATCTGTCTAGCCTAGACGAGTTCAAATCACCAGGACTGGATGTATTACATCCCAGGGTTCTGAAGGAACTGGCAGATGAGAACTCAGAACCACTGAACTATATCTTTCAGAGATCCTGGGGCACCGGGGAACTGCTAGAGGACTGGAAAAGAGCTGATGTGGTTCCTATCTTCAAAAAAGGGAAGAAAATAGATCCAGGAAACTAACAGACCTATCAGCCTGACCTCAATACCAGGGAAGATTCTGGAAAAGATAATCAAGCAACGAATTAGCAAACACCTAGAAGTAAACAAAGTAATAGCCAAAAGCCAACATGGGTTTGTCAAAAACAGATCATGCCAGACTATTCTTATTGCATTCTTTGACAAAGTGACAAAATTAGTGGACCAGAGGAATGCCATCAATATAGTTTATTTGGACTTCAGTAAGGCATTTGGTAAGGTAGACCATAACCTACTACTAGATAAAGTCGAAGAATGTGGATTAGACAGCATCACCACCAGATGGATTCGTAACTGGCTGACCAACCGCACTCAACGTGTAGTCCTCAATGGAACTGCTTCTACATGGAGAGAAGTATGCAGTGGAGTACCCCAAGGGTCTGTTTTAGGCCTAGTACTCTTCAACATCTTCATCAATGATGAGAGAATAAATGGGGAACTCAATTTGCAGATGACACCAAGCTGGAAGGAATAGCCAACACTCCAGAAGATAGGCTTAAGATACAGAAGGATCTTGACAAACTTGAACATTGGGCACTATCTAATAAAATGAAATTCAATGGTGAAAAGAGTAAGATTCTACATTTAGGCAAGAAAAACAAAATGCACAGGTAGTACAGTATAGGTGGTACCTTGCTCAACAGTAGCAACTGTGAGAGGGATCTTGGAGACCTAGTGGACAACCATTTAAATATGAGCCAGCAGTGTGCAGCAGCTGCCAAAAAAGCCAACACAGTTCTAGGCTACATAAACAGAGGGATAGAATCAAGATCACGAAGGGTTAATACCACTTTATAATGCCTTGGTACGGCCGCATTCAGTTTTGGTCGCCATGATGTAGAAAAGATGTGGAGACTCTAGAAAGAGTGCAGAGAAGAGCAACAAAGATGATTTGGGGACTGGAGACTAAAACATATGAAGAACAGTTGCAGGAATTGTGTATGTCTAGTTTAATGAAAAGAAGGACTAGGGGAGACATGACAGCAATGTTCCAATATCTCAGGGATAGCCACAAAGAAGAGGAAATCAAACTATTCTCCAAGTGTAGAATAAGAATCAATGGGTGGAAACTAATCAAGGAGAGAAGAAACTTAGAACTGAGGAGAAATTTCCTGACAGAACAATTAATCAGTGGAACAGCTTGCCTCCAGAAGTTATGAATGCCCCAACACTGGAAGTCTTTAAGAAAATGTTGGATAGCCATTTGTCTGAAATTGTATAGGGTTTCCTGCCTAGACAGGGGGTTGGACTAGAAGACCCCCCCAAGGTCCCTTCCAACTCTGCTATTGTATTGTATAAAGCTGAAAAGTAGGGGAAGCAGGGAAATAAATCATTGTGAAAAAAGCTTTCAGCCCATCAGTTGTCATAGCCTTACTGTAAAAGCCACAAAAAATTAGCTTTAACATAAATTAAAAACAACTCAATCTGAATGTTTTTACTAATTGAAGAAAATAACTTTTCTTCAATTAATTATAGTAAATATTTTTTTTAAATTTCTTAAAAATTAATATTCAAATATTTCTAAACCAATTAATTGAATGACTTTATTATGGAATGATCAACCTTCATGGTGTGTTTGGCTTTCTTTACAATGTTTTGTTAAAAAAACAAAAGTGTTGCTGTATGATTAAAATTCTTCAATTTAAAGCTTTGATATAATTCAGTTTATCACACTTTTATGCTAGTACAACTTTTTTTTCTTTTATGCATTTGCACTTGGAAAAATATTGCTTGAATATTTTAATTATGTATGTATGTTACAGGAAACAAAAGAGAAGAATTACAAGTAATTTGGTAGATGGACTGTTACAATGTGATGAGTGCAGTGTTGGAATACTTGAAGGATCAGGTTAAGAGATGATACTGACTTGACAGCATATAATCAATTAATTAATGTGTGCTACGAATTTTCAGTTAGGAAGGTTAAAATAAACAGTACAAATCATTGTATGTTCGATGCTGTCAGTCTGATGAAAAAACACATTTTTTTCTACCCATTTTCCTTTGGAAAAAAGTCAAAGTCAGTATCAAATAACTTACCTATCAACAAGCTTTTTAGCAAAGCCAAAGTCTGTGAGTTTGATATGCCCCTCTTTGTCTAATAAAATATTTTCTGGTTTTAAGTCTCTGTAAACAATTTCTTTTGAATGGAGGTATTCTATTGCACAAATTATCTCTGCAGAGTAAAATAGTCCAGTGCTGTTATTAAAGCGTCCCATATTACGTAGATAGCTAAAAAGTTCACCTCCAGGTACATATTCCATCAACATATATAGAAATCGATCATCGTGATTAGTCCAATATCTGTAATAATAAAAGCAGATTCAGTTTTTAAAAATTCAATATATTAGTAAAATGACAACAATTATTTATAGACCTGAAATGGACACTTAAAATTTATAGGATTCAATTTAAACTGCATAATTTCAATTAAGATCTAATATTGCTGAGGCTTAGAAATCTTAAAATACTTTTTTTTATTCCAGGGCCTCCAATAAAACCGCTGGGTTTACTCATAACATGACTAAATATTGACAGAAACATTCCAGCTTGGTCTTGAAAAGGAGTTCCACACACTTACAGGCAAATGAGCAAAGAAGTCTGAAGCCAAGTAGAGAAACATAATCACTGCAATTTTTAAAGATTAATTTACAAAGATAGATGCTTAATTCACTGAGTCTCTGTGATTGTGCATCAAGGTTGAAGTACAATTACCAGAGAACAAAACAAAAGAATTAAATGAAATACAAAGTTGCTGAGTGGGTCAAAACCTGCTATAAATGACACAGTTCCCAAGCTGAGAACATATATGAACTGAAATTCATTGATTTCTCCACATGTATTAAAATTTAATATGCATTTCCTGTGTGGAATTCTCTGTACACTTATAGTGTTGCTTAAAAGTTTGTGAATCCTCTGAATGTTCAATATTGCTGCATAAATTTGACCTAAAATGTGATCTGTTCTCCACACAAGTCGTAAGACTAGATAAAGAGAACCCAGTTAATCACATTAGTAAAAATATACTTTACAAACATTTAAATATATGAAGCTCTGAATAAGAACTTCAGCTGAATGGGGGGAAAAACCCTGAAGTTCAGTTTCACAAGGTATAGTAAAAAATAATTATAAGGATCAGTGTCCAATTCTTACATTGAGGACAGAGCCATTACAGTAAAATGCTATTACTTGCTAAATAATCTTAGTAGGAATGTAATACCATATATTCTGCTAGGAAAGCAAGTTATCCATACAATAATGCTACCAAGTTCAAACCCATTGGTCATAATTTGCATATCCAATTTATTTTATCTTTGTCATGTGTTTTTAGGAATTGGTTATGTTTTAAATTTTTGCTTCTGATTTTTTGTATTATTTTTGCTTTTATTTTTGATGCAGGATTTCCCAATTCCACATATGCAACTGAACAATTAAAAATGAAATGTTCTGGCAAGAAAATAAAGCTCATTCTCTGCAATGAATAGTTGTTCAGAATATTCTATACCATTTTGAGATTTGGGGTTTGGCTAAATTTAAATATCTTCCATAGTTGTTGTTCATACAAAGCTGTCCTTCCTTGGGTAGATCCCACTGTATATTTATTAAACAAGGAAAACAACAACAACAGAGGACATTTGCAGCTCTTTTTGCTATCATTTCCTTTTGTTTCCATCTTTAAAATATTACCTATTTCAGAAAATGTTTAAGGCAAAAAAATAAGGTTAATTTTGCCTAAAGATATGGACAAACAATAGACAAGAGTAGTAGCTCCATATGTTTTAGAAATTTGTAGATCCAAGTTTCAGCATTGGATCAACAGAGTTAGTCATCATAGATGACAAGATCCAAATGGCCACAGCTTGCCAGATCCTGCATTAGCATAAAACTACTGTTGGAAATAGCCCAATAAATTTATTATCCCAATGTACTTCTATTTCTTCTCTTCACTTCACTCATTTAACAATGAATTAATACTTGAATAATTTGAAAAAAAAATGGTTGAGGAGGACTCAGAAATATATCAGTAGCCTGTACAAAAATTAATTCTGCCATCAATTTTACATGTTTATTTCTCAGAGTAAAATTACTGGTAGGCAAGAAATGCATTTTCAACTGAGCTTACTTTGTTCTCTTTGTCAGTTTCATCTTATCAGGATATAATCTTGTTATGTTGAAATTACTTTTGCAATATGTACTTATAACTCCTCTGTTTATAGTTTAACTTGTGAAATTCTGATATTTCCGGTAGTAGGCATTACTCCACCCATTACCACAAGATATTTTTAAAAAAGTAATGAGCCATATACAGAAACAGATTTCCTGTAGTTTCAAACAGAGGGAATTGTATTTTGTGCACTGTTAACACAATGCATTTATCAGCAAATACTTCATTAGAACACTGAATTTCCCCTCATGCTTAAAAGTATCTCTAAATTATTTACTTCTAATGAAGACATGCACCAACTCTTACACAAAATTGCTATATTTGTGAAAACACATTCAAAATGGATGTAATTTTACTTACTGAAAGTATGAACTTTCATTCATGTACTCATTTCTTATCTACAAAAGGAATAACTACTGTTAACTGTCACAAAAGTCTACCGGAAATAAATCATTCTTGGTTTCCATTAAAAAAGTATACAAGTGGAATTATCCTGTGGACATTCTTCTTGTAAACAAGGAGAAAGTGGTATTTACAGATTCTACTTTTATTCTACAGTACCCATTAAACCACTTCAGATGTTTTCAGAATTCTTAAAAATCTTTCAGAGCTAAAACTGAAGACAGAGAAAACCTTCTTCACCTTTCAGGCAGGAAAACCTTTGAGCCTCTTCTAGGAATAAAACTATCAAGATTTTGCCATGATAAAATTATGTCAAAAAGCAAGCTGGATGCAGAAAGAAGATATTTTCAGAAACATACTGTATATATGCATATGTATATGCATTCATATGCACACATATTTATCCATGAAAAATGCTTAAATATATACATTATACACAACTATAACAATTAATGTACTCTGAAGGACAGTCAATCTATCCTGAGCAATGCTGTAAAAATCACATATCACACCTTTTTGGAAAAGCAAACAGAGACAAAGTATTTATAATGTACATATTTCATTTTTCTTATTCAATAGGCTTCCTAGTTAAGGAAGGAATATGGAAATAAAAATTTGAAAATTTGTCACCCAAAGATTTTGACTGCTACAACTGATTGTGATTGAACTAAGAAGATGAAGCTTACAATCTGATTAGAAATGGATGATTCACTTCTTTCAAAACAGATTTTTCATTGTGTACATGTTGTTCTTGTTTTAGCCGAATAACATCTGGAATGCTCATTACTTTCAATGCGAAATAGCATTTAGCAGCCTTCTCTCTCACCAGGTGAACCCGCCCAAAAGTGCCTGTCCCTGAAAATCAGAAAGAAAAAAAAGAGCCAGTGAGATGAATAGATAAATAACAATTGGTTACATTTAATAATGAAACATACTGTAAGAAGAAAAGATCAACATAAATCAGCTAATAAGTGTCAAACATTTTTGTACTGCTTGAGCCTTATTGACACAAAGTTCAGGGTTTAAACAGATAACCACATCAGCTCTGCTGGCTGATTCACTTCTACTTAAATCATGGGAAAAGGCTATTTAATGCTCTTTTCTCTAACGTGACTATTAACAAGGGCTGGAATTCTCTGAAGCAGCCCTTCTACCTTATGAACTATCACCTGACACTCTCAAGATATTTAAGACTATAATAGCCATTGCCTTCAAAAGGCATGATTATTCTGTTTTATTGCTTAGGTTTGATCATAGGAATATTCGTCATTTGGTTAGTTCTGCCAAATCACTCTTATTGTTAGCAATAAAACTCCCTGTGTTAATATAACTGCCGAGGTAATCTTTGTAGGGACTATTTACAGAATGGTAAATAAGTACTGTACACAATGTGTTCTAGTGATGTATTTTAGAAATGTTTTCCTTTGTTTGATGTTATTTAAAGTCACTTCAATGACACAATATTTGTTCTATTTTTATTACAGTGAATATATAGTTAGGATGATGTAGTAACTCAAAATAGATTCATCAGATCAGCTAGTAGCTAAAACTGATTAATGATATTGGTGAAAATACTGAAACTGAGAACTTCCCTGGACTCAGGAAATAAGAAAAAAAAAACAATCTACTTAGACCTCATTTTCATCAATACCATTCACTATAGCCTTTAATACTTTTTTCACATCTCTACAACAAATATAGTTGTATTTTATTTCTTGAATTTGCTGCTTTTCTTTTTCTGAGGATCTAAAGTTCACCCAACAACATCTTTTTCGGCCATCTCTTTCCTCTCACTCTTCCTTCATATTTGATCCTTATTCATATATATTCAAAACACCTAAATGATGATTCACTTTGCATGCAATCCACACAGAACACTCATTTCACTTATTTATGTTTTAGTACCCACATTTCTTAAGTCTTTCATACCCATTGCATTCAGTCTGTATCTACCCTTTTCCTGTTTCCAACTACAGTTTTATTACTATATAGCAAAGCGGGAAAGGATCAGTCCTGTACATTCATGTCTTATAGCAGACATTATCCCATCCATATATTCCAGCATCCGCACACTTTAAATGTATGCATCCTTTTTAGCATTTTAGCATGGGACAGAAAATCAAATCTTTGCTTGCTTATTGGGAGAGGAGATGGGTTTTCATTTATGTCTAAATTGTAATGGTTGGATACAACAACAAAGCATTTGCAGCAAAGCACTTGAGTTCTAAGTCACATGAGAGGACTACACAAACTCACATCTAATAACCAGTAATGTAAAAAAAAAAGTTGTAAAACATGTAAGGAAACATCACATATCTTTGTGTCTTACTCCTTGCTCCATGTTCAACTAATACACACACACACACACAGACAGACACGTGTGTGTGTGTGTGTGTATTAGTAAATATATACCTTCTTCCCTGGCTTCAGCTGATAAGGAGGAGACCTGTGGCTTAATGGCTAAGATGTTTGCCTAAGATGCAATACAGCACAGGTTCGAATCCCAGTAAGGGTATGGCTAGCTGATGAGAGCTAAATAGCTTGAAATAGATCTATACTAGTCTCCCTTTATTTATTTATCAGCACAAATACTACACACACACATATAGATAGATAGATGATAGATAGATAGATGATAGATAGATAGATAGATAGATAGATAGATAGATAGATAGATAGATAGATAGATATAGATGAACACATTTGAAAGAAAGCCTAAATTGTACCAGTCAACTACAAGATTTTCTAAAGTGCTAACAAATTCTGTATAGCTGACAGCATGGTACTGTTGCTCTTTACACCTTATTTTCCCCATAAAGCAGCACAGTTTGTTTCATTTTTAGATTTCAAACTCATACCAATCATTTTTTAATCTAAAAAACAGTAAAAGTCCTCAAATACAGTTACTTTTTGAAAATTATTATGTCAAACATACAATTTAAGTTAGTGATTATAATCATTTAACATATATTCTGTTTTTTAGAATGGGTAGATTTATAAGTAAAATATAGGTAAAATTTTATAAGTCCAGAAGCAAAGGATAAAATCTTCCCTGAGGTAAATATATAAAGGGTAAAATGGGCAAACCCATCTTCTACTCTATTTATGTATGAATTTATAAGCCACTCTCTTCAAAAGATATTAAATAAATTCAGATAATAGAACTGTTATCTGCACATTATAGCAAATAATTGTAGCGGAATATTCAGGGATTTTAAATGAAAATATTCCAGTATAAATTCCTATATGAAGCATTACTAAAGAGGTGCTTATATAAATTATTAGAGACAGGCTAATATCAGAAAAGACATACAATAATCAAAAACTTTTTGTATGCAAACTAAATTGACAATTATTGCTTATTTTACTATGTTTGAATTATAATGTTGTGAAGTTAACCTAGACATTGTAAACAGTTTCTAGAAAATGCCTATTAACCTACTCAACAATGTCATTTAAACACATTGGGAAATTTTACATGTGATTAAATCCCTTAACAATGTTGTTACATTGCATTGTTACTAGTAAACAACCTTGCTTTGTAGGTGGCCCTAAAAAGCAATACTATTTTGACTAATGTAATAAATTTGTAGTTTAACTGGAACATAATATTATAAATCATGATGAGGTTGATGGTGATATAATTATGCTTTTGATATTTTGTTATTTTATTATGATTGTAGTATTTGTATCTTGTTTCTTGTGAACTGCTTGGAATCAAATGACTGAAGCAACAGAAAAATCTTTGTAATAAAATGAATGCAACAGAACATTATTTCAAGTTTAAAGAATACCATTTTTAATAATATAGTCTGGCTAGCAATTGCTAAAAAGAAGTTGTTACAAATACAACAGTAGAGCAGCAAAGAAATATAAAAGAGCTACAGCACTACAACAGCTGAGAAATATGAAACCAAGAAACAATACAAAAAAGGTGTCTGAATTTGGCTACTAGAAGCATTGCAAAAAGCATGGGTTATTGGTGAAAGACAGGTCAAGCATACTTTTATCTTTCTTATGTAAAACCCAAAGTTTAGTTATACATAAATATATAGTATTTATCTTTTGGCTTCAGTATTTGGAAATATCTCAGGCAAAACTATTAGGCAAGTATGACATTCCTGCTTTGCAAAAGGGAAAGTTATTTTTTCTCACTGATTACCTATAGCACCATATGCAGCATGACAATAAATCCTTTTTTAGAATTTTTATCTAAGTCAATTTTGCTATCCTCAGGCTAGTATCAGATTATGCTTGTGATAAATATGCACATACATGTACATGTAGTCCTAGACTTATAACAGTTCATTTAATGATGTTCAAAGTTACTACGGCACTGTAAAAAGTGACTTATGACAGCTTTTCATACTTATGATTCATGCAGCATCCCCATGATCATATAATCAAAATTCAGATGCTTGGCCAATAGTTCAGATTTATAACAATTGCTGTGTACCAAGATCATGTGATCCCCTTTTGTGACTTTCTGACAAGCAAAGTCAATAGGGAAGCCAGATTCACTTAACAACCCTATTAGTAACTTAACTACTGCCACAATTCACTTAACAACTATGGCAAGAAAGATCGGAAAATGGGGCAGAACTTAATAAATATCTCACTTAGCAACAGAAATCTAGGGTTCAATTGTGGTCATAAGTCGAGGGCTACCTGTAGTTACATGTGTGGAAGAGGGAAAAAAACAGAATTATTTCAATTCTGTGATTTGTGGAATTGTGAATATTTATTGCATATATTCAGTTTCATTTTATGATTTATACTGTGCTTTATACATGTTTTGATTACAGTTTAAAAGAGATTTTCAGGCTTTTGAAATGATATAAAATATTCATTTATTTACAGTGATACAATGTAAAATTATAATATGTATGATAAGATCCTTGTTTACTCATTTGCATACTATTCCCTTTCCCTTTCTCTGATTTTATATTTTCTTCAAAATTCTAATTAAAAATACATTAAAGAAGAAAAAATAGGTGTCTGGTTAATCACAGTGAAAAAGATGGGTCTTGATCTGATTTAGCAAGGACAGCATTAAGTTCTAAATAAAAACCAACAGTATGTTAATGTTGTTAAGCACCACATAAAATATGTGTCTAAGCCAGTACTGACAAAACCAACCATCCAACCCCCCCCAAAAAAACACAATATAACACATTTTTGTGTGAGTGTGGCACTAATTTTTTTCCTGAGGATTAAGCTAATTATATATAAATGTATTTTCCTCTAAAGAAAATACATCAAAGAGTTTTATTAAATATGCCAAAGGCAAAGTTGCTATTATGATGACAATAGATGCAGACATGAGTGGCCACTCATACACCTTTAAAAGCAGAGATTTTAATTGTATGCTGCTGAATGCCTCAAGCATTTGCATTTTTGCAATCATAGCAAATTCTGAGCATAGATCAAACAGGTAAATGGATAATGTTGATATGCACAATAAAGTGCAAAACAATAAAGTAATGCATCAATTTCTATGTTAATTGTTAACAACAAAAGTTTCATTCTATATAAAACCTTTTCTCACAACTCAATATTATAGCTACTCAGCCAGTAACTAGTTTGTTATTTTGCAGAAAGTTAAAATGCAGATTTTAGACATCTGTAAGTCCAAGAGAATCTTTAAGTTAATAAGCACCATTAACAAACCATACTGTCTACTTGCTTTAAACTTTGACAGTTTCACTTACTATAAAAATATTCACACTTTCTATTTTGGAATTTTTTTTAAAATAGATTTTTAAAGTCATAAAATAAATTTCAAATTATACTTAGGTATTAAGGCTGATGATATTTTTTTAAAAAATTGAAATATATTCTGTTATTTCTGTGTGTATATAAAATGTGTTTCCAAGTAGACTGAAATAAAGCAAAACATCCTACATAGATTTTTAAAAAAAATCGATTTTTATTTGAACTGGATCTTTCCCTGCTAAGCTTTACAAAGCATCCAAGAGGCATTTCACAAAACATGTTAGTGCAAGTGAAGCACCTGTCATCAAAATATTAAAAACTGCTGTATCTTTTGGAGGGCTCCTTAAACTTCTTCAAAAGCTGTCTTCCAATGACTAAATGCATAAACCTACTAAAGCTTGATAGGAGCATTTCACATGATAATCCTTTATGTTTTGATAAGAGATGCTGATTTTAAGGTACCAATTTGTGGCCTCCATCTTTTGAATGCTTACATAGTCCTATTCTATACACCATCTATAAAGACACGATGCTCCTTAACAATAAACATGATAATTCTGGATAGTGTACCTGCTTTACTATACCAAGCAATCCTAATTAGGTTTTATACCATAATACATAAAAGAGATCAATTATGTTCTAAGTAGTGATTAGAATTGCATAAATATTCAGTCTGAAGGTGATTCAAAGGCAAATCAAAATGAGACTTCATTTAATAGTTTTAGACAACTTGGAATCAACACTTTGAAGCCACGAATATATTTCTAATATGAAAACTAATATATTTCAGATTATTAAAATGAATTCAGATATCCAAATAGAAAATTCAGATCAATGTAATGTTAAAAACTAAATGGATGATATCTAGACAGTATTTGCATAACAGAAACATGGAATAAATTTTAAAAAAAAGTTTGCATTGCTTACCCATCATTTTTCTTTCATTTTCAACTTTATTATACATCATTCACATGCATAAAAAGCACTGTTGTCAAGTCATTACAAAAATAAATCAATCCACTATGTCTTTTTCATCCAAAACATTATTTTCAGGCTGAAAACTATTTTTAAAAGTACAATAACTTTTAAACAAAAATAGTCAACCAATGTATACTTTTGTCTCTGTTGAGCTTGCCAGCAGTGAGATTTATGAGCGAATTTAAATGTAACATTGGAAGCTACTTTTCATACCCAGAACAAATTGTGCTATGAAAAACTGGCAACAAATTGCTGAGAATCATTAATGCAATGTTTTCTAAATTTCTAAATAAATTCCCATGGAACAGTAAAATGGACAATGTACATGAGATAACAAAATAAATCCCCAGAAAGCCTTGATTTTTAAAAAGAAGCCTTCTTATTCTTGCACCAATTCCTTCATTTTAATATTTAAAATCCTATGCTAGGTACAAATGAATTACCTGCTTCTGTTTTAAATTATGAATGAAGCCTTTCAATAAAATCCTGGCTAGTTTCCAGAAATAAAAAACTTTCTTGAAAATTGAAACTTTTTTTTTTAATTTGAACAATATGAATTATTTTAGGGAGTTTGAAGCTGGTAGATTTTCAGAACTATTTCAAAAGTTCAGAAAACTTATTTCTGCTCTCCTCACCAATGTTTACAATTTTTGAAAATACCCAGCCCATAACTGGAAAATAATGGTAAAAAGGGCAATGGTGAAAAAGACAATAATGAATATTTTGGGCAAAACAGAAATATCTAGCTTGTTGTTTTCTCTGTAGAGAGTTCCACAGAAATTTGTTCAATTCCCCTTATAGTATGGGAGCACATTTTTTCACTAACTTCAGAGTTTACACTGTACTGCAATATTATCGAATGGTTAAGTTCAGTAAAAATCTTTCCCACTTCAGCCTATTCAAACCACAAACCATGAAAGAAAAAAACATTACGTGACTCTTTTCTGAAATATTTGCTGTGTGTTTTTTAATTAATTCATGTAAGTTCATATAGAATATATTAGCTGTAGGAAAGTATCCAACTTTACTGATTTTCAGTATAAGTAGTCTTCATTTAGCAACTGCCCCGTTTAACAACTATTTGCAATTATTTCAGTGATGAAAAGGTAACGTTATTTTGGTATTTATTTGGTATTTATTGTACATTTATAGGCCGCCCTTTTCCCTGAGGGGACTCAGGGCGGCTTACAATAAAAGGGGAGAGGGAGTGTAGGACAAATACAAAAAGAAATGTGAACAAGAATAAATTAAACAGTAAAACACAACATTCACTCGACATTCGGGAGGGGCGAAAGTAAACTTATCCCCAGGCCTGACGGGCTAGCCAGGTCTTGAGGGCTGTGCGGAAGGCCTGGACGGTGGTGAGGGTACGAATCTCCACGGGGAGATTGTTCCATAGCGTCGGAGCCGCAACATAGAAGGCTCTCCTCCGAGTAGTCGCCAGTCGGCACTGACTGGCGGATGGAATACGGAGGAGGCCAACTCTATGCGATCTGATGGGACGCAGGGAGGTAATTGGCAGAAGGCGGTCTCTCAAATAGCCAGATCCACTACCATGGAGCGCTTTATAGGTGGTGAGTAGGACCTTGAAGTGCACCCGGAGATCGACAGGTAGCCAGCGCAGCTCACGGAGGATCGGTGTTATGTGGGCGAACCGTGGTGCGCCCACGATCACTCGCGCGGCCGCATTCTGGACTAGCTGAAGTCTCCGGGTGCTCTTCAAGGGCAGCCCCATGTAGAGCACATTGCAGTATTCCAGCCTGGAAATCACAAGGGCTCGAGTGACTGTTGTGAGAGCCTCCCGATTCAGGTAGGGCCGCAACTGGCGCACCAGGCGAACCTGGGCAAATGCCCCCCTGGTCACAGCTGAAAGATGGTGGTCAAAACTCAGCTGTGGGTCCAGGAGGACTCCCAAGTTGCGGGCCCTTTCTGAGGGGTATAAATTTTGTCCCCCCAGCCTGAGTGATGGTACGTTGGTCAAATTTTTGGGAGGAAAACACAACAGCCACTCGGTCTTGTCTGGGTTGAGTATCAGCTTGTTTGCTCTCATCCAGTCTTTAACGGCCTCAAGACCCCGGTTCATCACGTCCACCGCTTCATTGAGTTGGCACGGGGCGGACAGATACAACTGTGTATCGTCCGCATATTGATGGTATTTTATCCCGTGCCTCCGAATGATCTCACCCAGCGGTTTCATGTATATGTTAAACAGTAGGGGGGATAAGACCGACCCCTGCGGCACCCCATAAGTTAGGGGCCTCAGGGACGATCTCTGCCCCCCCACCAACACCGACTGCGACCTGTCCGAGAGGTAGGAGGAGAACAACTGCAAAACAGTGCCGCCCACCCCTATCTCCCGCAGTCGTCGCAGAAGGATACCATGGTCGATGGTATCGAAAGCCGCTGAGAGGTCAAGGAGAACTAGGATGGAAGCACGGCCTCCATCCGTAGCTCTCCAGAGATCATCGGTCAATGCGACCAAAGCGGTTTCTGTGTTGTAACCGGGCCTGAAGCCAGACTGGAAGGGGTCAAGATAGTTAGCTTCCTCCAAGGTACGCTGAAGCTGGAGAGCCACCACCTTCTCAACAACCTTCCCCACAAAGGGAAGGTTGGAGACTGGACGGTAGTTATTAAGAACAGCTGGATCCAAAGACGGTTTCTTCAGGAGGGGTCTCACCACCGCTGTCTTAAGCGCGGTGGGGAAGTACCCCTCCCGAAGAGAGGCGGTAACAACCGCCTGGATCCAGCCTCGTGTCACCTCACTGCTGTTGGCAACCAGCCAGGAGGGACACGGGTCCAGTATACAGGTGGAGGCGCTCACAGCTCGCATAGCCTTGTCCACATCCCCAGAGGCAACCTCCTGAAACTCAACCCAGAGATGGTTTTCAAGTCTTCCCCTTGTGTTCCGGCTGGATCTACTGGGGTGGAGTCCAGGTCCACTCGAAACCGGGCAACTTTGTCCGCCAAGAACTGGACATACTCCTCAGCCTTACCCGTTAATGATTAATTCCTGCATTTACAACCTTCAGAAGTCTATAAAGCAAAGGAAAGTTGAAGTAAGTTCATAAACAGTTTCATTTAGCAATTGCTCTGCTTAGCAACTGAGTTTCCAGCCCCTACTGTGGTCACTAAATGGACTTCCCGTAATGGGACATCTTAAGACATGTTGCAGGATCCTTCTCTTTAATATGCTTTTTAAATAGCATTTTATAATTTTTTATTTTTTATTTTGCTGAGAAGGTTTGACAATTTTTTTCAGAAGGAGAGCCCTTTTTATTAAGTTAGGAAAAGCAAGCTTATTAAAAATAAGCCATGGTAATTACATTGATTTTTTTTCCACTTTTTTCCACAATGAAGTAATTGCATACTTTATATTATATTGGAAAGAACGTTGGTCTTATCTGAACGTGTCTTTTAAGAGAAAGGGAGGGTCACGTGTGGGTATTCTCAAAGCCTGATTTGTCCAAAGACTGAGAGCAAACTCTTAAATACTGGTGCCTTCCATTCCTGGCCCAGTTTCCTCGAAGGCGAACAGTAGAATTGAAACAACAACCCCCCCTCACCGGGAACCATCCGGGTCTTCCGCTGGGCCCCCAACAAGGAACCTCAGGGCGGGTCGTGACCACTCCCTCCCTTCTTCTTAAAAGACACGTTCAGGTAAGACCAACATTATTTTTCCAAAGGAAGGGAGGGAGTGGTCACGTGTGGGACATACCCAAGCTTCTAGTCCCAGGGAGGGAGAACAATAGACCCCTAAGGCCCAAGGGGAGCATCAGCCACCACCCTCTGCAGGACCCTCCGACCAAAGGACGCGTCCACCGAAGCAAAGGCATCCAGGCAATAATGTCGGATGAAAGGCGTTGGAGAAGCCGAAGTGGCCGCCTGACAAATGTCCTCAAAGGGGGCTCTCGTGGCCCACACCGCCGTAGTCGCGGCACTCCTAGTAGAGTGGGACGTAATGCCCGACGGGGCCGGATGACCAGACGCTCCATAGGCCTCCACAATGGCCTGACGCAGCCAACGGCCAATGGTGACCGAGGACACCCTAGATCCTAAAGTTTCTGGCTGGAACAAAACAAACAAGGCCTCTGACCCTTCGGTCTGCCGGAGGTAGATCCGCAGAGCATGGTGCACGTCTAACCAATGCCAGAGCCTCTCCCTATCATTGGACGGGCCCGGGCAAAAGTCGGGCAGGATTATCTCCTGAGCCCTATGAAAAGGAGTGTTCACCTTCGGGATGAAGGTAGGATCAAGGCGAAGCACCACCCTGTCCTGGTGAAAATGGCAAAGGTCATCCCGGAAAACAGGGCGCCCAGCTCTGAAATACATCGGGCAGAGGTAACCGCCACTAGGAAAGCCACTTTCAGAGACAAGAACCGTAAATGAACAGACCGGAGAGGTTCGAATGGGGCCCCTGTAAAAGCCCTGAGAACCAGGTGAAGATCCTACGTGGGGAACCTATGGACGGGGGGAGGCCTGAGATTAGCCGCCCCCTTCAGAAAATGCTTGATCAGGTGAACATGGGAGAGGGAAGAAGACCCCACATCCCCCAGGACCGAACACAAAGCCGCCACCTGGCGGCGCAACATATTCTGAGAAAGCCCGTCGTCAAGGCTCTTTTGCAGGAAATCCAAGACATTGGGAATAGTGGCTCTGTCGGGAGAAATGGCAAGAGGAGAACACCACCGGACAAAGGCCACCCAGGTGGAATTGTAGATGCGGGTTGTTGAAGGACGCCGAGACACCTTGATGGTACTAATGACCCCGGAGGACAGGTTAGCCCCCCTTAGTAGCTGCCGTTCAAGAGCCAGGCGGTCAGATGGAACCACTGGGGCTCCACGTGGAGCAGGAACCCCCTGCTGCAAGACCACCTCCTCCCGCAGGATCCTCCACGGAGGGGCCACCGACAGCAGGACTAGGTCTGCGAACCAAGGCCTCCTGGGCCAATAAGGGGCCACCACAATGGCCAGAGCCTTCTCTGCTACCACCTTCCGGATGGTCCCCGGAACGAGGGGGATGGGAGGAAATGCATACAGAAGGCCCAAGGGCCACCTGCTCCTGAGGGCGTCCGTGCCCTCCACATACCTGGACTGGAAATGGGTGAAAAACCGGGGAAGTTGCCAGTTCGTGGGCGAGGCCTGGACCCCCGCCGGGAGGCAGAGAGTCTGAAGAGAATTGCTCAAGCGCCCCTTCTGAAAGGGGATGAGTTCCCACCGGAGAGGCCGAAGGTGAAGCCTGGCCCACGGAACAATCTCGATACAAGAGATCATCTTGCCCAATAACTGTGATAGAGTGAGGATCGAAACTAACTGACTTCCGTGAACGCTTTCTGCCAGTTGACGTAGGCTACTCTGATGTTCCTGGGACAGACGCACTACCCCCGACACGGAATCTATGACCGTCCCCAGGTGGAGAATGCGTGTGGAGGGGGAAAGGTGGCTCTTGGGGAAGTTCACCGAAAAACCTAGGCTCCGAAGGCTCCGAATGGTGAGCCGAAGGTCCGAGATGGCCTGAGGAAGAGACCCCGCCTGAACCAAGACATCGTCTAAATAACATTGGAGCTGTACCGGAATGGAGCGCAGTTGAGCCTCCAGAACCTTCGTGAAGGCCCAGGGAGCCAAGGCCAGCCCGAAGGGAAGAGCCCTGTATTGGTAGTGGCGGTTCCCATGAGAGAACCTCAGGAACCTGCGATGACCGGCCTGAATTGGGATGTGAAGATAGGCCGCTGTGAGGTCTATGGAAGCCAAGAAGTCCACCTTCCTGACACCCTGAAGGATAGACTTGAGGGAGGACATTTTGAATCGCCTGTACACCAGAAAACGGTTCAGGCACTTGAGGTCCAGAATCGCCCTCCAGCCCCCCAAGCTCTTCGGAACCACCAACAGGTTGGAGTAGTGGCCCAGACCCTGTTCCTCTAGAGGAACCGCCTCCACTGCCTGAATGTCGAGAAGGTGGGCGATAGCCTGATCCATCAGGTGGCGGCACTCTAGGCTCCGGGATGGAGGGAACAACCTGAAGAGATTCGGAGGGGTGGAGAGAAATTCTAACCTGAGACTGTGACAAACCATGGCTCGGACCAAAGTGTCCAACGTGATCTTGTCCCATCGATCCGCATAGAGGGAAAGGCGGCCACCGATGGGACGACTCGGGTTCGAGTCACTTCCCCCTGCAGTAGGGATGGCCGCCTCCCCAACGAAAGGGCCATCTGGATTGGTGTTGGAAATGGTTTCTGTCCTGAAAGGACGACCTGGGAAACTGCCTGTCAGAGTGGAAAGAAGAAAAACACTGGTTATAGTCGTACTCTGTAGCCCTATACTGCTGCCTACGGTAAGGATGAGACCTAGTCTCGGGCTTCTTGGCGTTAGATGGCAGAACTTTCTTTTTGTCTTTATTCTCGACCAGGATGGGGTCGAGGGCCTCCCCAAAAAGATTAGGCCCCTTGAATGGAGCGGCCGCCAAGTTCCACTTGGCCTTGTTATCCATCTGCCAGTGACACAGCCATAGGAGCCTGCAAGACATGACAGAAGTGGCCAAGGCACTGGACACAAACTTGACCATGTCCAGGGTCGCATCAGCAGAAAACTGACAGGCCGCCATGGTCTTGATGAGATCCTGGTGGAGCCGCTCGTCCTGGATGGGAATGCGCTCCTGGAGCTGCTTAAGCCACATGACCGTGGCCCGGTTGAAATAGGAGGACGAGGCCGCGGACTTGATAGCCCATGCAACGGGATTAAAGTTCTTTCTCAAGGTAAGCTCGGCGCACTTATCCTCTGGTTTCAATTTATCTGCCGCATCACCCGATACCACTGGAGAGGAGGAGACCAGGGCGGCTACCGGACTGTCAATGGCTGGTAACTGAATGGCCTGAACAAAGGTCTGCTCCACATTATAGTGCCGGCGGTCATTACTACCAGGAGTCAAGAAATTGGAGGGATGCGCCCACTGGTTGGTTAGGAGCTCCATAAATAAGGGAGGAGACGGAATCTCCTCCTTATTCGTGGCCATGGCAGAAAACATGGCCATGTCAGGATCCCTAGGTGGAGGCACCAAAGGATTCCCCATCCTCACCTTGGTGGTTTTTCTTGCCTTGCCCAAGAGAATCTTGAACATGGCTGGGACAAAGAGGCCCGAAGAAGAAGGCTCATCTGAGGGGACCGCATCCTTATCCTCCGAGAAGCCGATGTCCTGGAGATTTTCCTCCCCCATGACCGAAGCCTCTCTAACCATGGAAGGGGAGGAAGCATGATACTGGGACCGGCCCAGACCCCCCATGCCTTGAAGAAAAAGAATCCTTATCCCGCTGGGCAATGCCACGTGAAATGGCTGCAGAAATAAGCCTTTTGAGGTCTTCAGGGAGGTGATCCAAATCCTCCACATCGCCATAAGCAGAACTAGGCCCCTGGGGAGCCAACCTGTGAGAGGAGCAGGGTCCCCTAGACGTACCCACCAAAGGGTTACCTGAGGGAGAGGGAGAGGGGGATCCCCTCCTTCTGGAATAGGCATGAGGCCTGTCGGGAGAGATCGAGGGAGAAGGACTAAACCCCCCAGGGAAAGACCAGCTAGAAATAGGCCCGAGAGGAGACCAGGACCTGTCCTGGGATGAGGGCCCGGCTGACTTGGCCTGCCTCTCTGGCCTGGCAAACATCTTTTCAATTGCTCTGTGCTGCCTGGCCTCCTCCCTGGTGGAGGACCTAGATAGGCACTGGGTAGCCAAGGAACCCGGGGGGGACCCCTTGCCCTACCCCCTGCTCAGTGTCTTCACCACCCCTGATCGGGCCCACCACCTGGCCCTGGAGAATCTCTGCTCTCTCGTCCATAGCTACTCACATGTCCAACGAAGGCAGCAGGAAACACAGGCCTCTGTAGGCCCCGCCGGGACCAGCGTCTAGTAGCCTGTGGGGGAACTAGGCCAAAAAGCCCCCTGGCCAGGCCTCAGAATCATCGCAGGGAGAAGCAGAAGCCCCGTGCATGTGGTGGCAGCCAAAATGGCCGCCAGAGCTTTGTGCAAATAACCCAAGCGGCCCAGCCAGGTTTCCAGGAGCCGGCGCCGCTCAAAGTAATGTCGGGAAGAGCCATGCGGCACCCAGGCACGCTCTCCTCACCCCCACTCGTCCCCTGCAAAGGCAAGCAATAAACCGGTCACAGCGGCAGCTGCTCGGATCAATCGGCGGCTCCACGGGTGACTCGTGCGCTCCACGTGGCGCCAAAGCTGCTTTCACCGCTATTCCCTTAAGGGAAAGCTGCCCTTCCACAGCTGAAACCTGGAGCTGGCACCCCCACAATCCCGGGGATAGGGCTGAGGCTCCGGGCCCATGGGGGGGAGGCAAAATACCCACAGGGCCCTCCCCAACCGCTCGAAGCAGAGAAGTGTCCCTTGGGGCCACAGCTGCACAATTTAGAATTTAGGAAAAACTTTTAAAGTGTCCAATTAAGCCAAATGAAAGATCAGATTGAAATAAACAGAAATCCTACCAGGAATATTCTCAACAATTCTTGGACCAAGAAAGACTGAGAGGAAACTGGGCCAGGAATGGAAGGCACCAGTATTTAAGAGTTTGCTCTCAGTCTTTGGACCAATCAGGCTTTGAAAATACCCACATGTGACCACTCCCTCCCTTCCTCTGGAAAACTACTGTTTCACTCATATTGTTGTCATTTAGCTGCTACATCATGTCTAACTCTTTGAGATACCATGGACTATAGTATGGCAGGTTCCCGTCCTCCACTGTCTCCCTGACTTTGCCCAAATTCATGTTCATTGCATCAATGACACTATCTAACCATCTCATCCTCTGTCATCCTCTTCTTTTGCCTTCAATCTTTTCCAACATCAGATCTTTGCTAATGAGTCATTTTTGTAGTTTTAGCTTCAGTATCTGTTCTTCCAAAGAACAATCAGGGTTCATTTCTTTTAGAATTGACTTATCTACTCTCTTTGCACTCTGAGGGACTCTCAAGAGACTTCCCCAACACTGTAATTTAAAAACAACTCATGTTGAACAGAAACTTAATTGCAGAATACACTTAAAATAATATACTACCTAGTGTTCATTGTAATTAAACACAGGAATTACATTCCAACAAAAAAATTAATCCAATTCTTAATAAGCCAATACATTATTGTTGAAAATTGGCAGCACTCATACACTTCAGTGGTATCATGCTATTATTTCTGGTCTATCACCATATTAAAATCTTTGTCTATTTATCAATGTTTTAGCTATTTGCCTGAAAATTTTAAGTTTGAATATACTCTCTTTTTTGCATGGACATTTATTATTTATGATATTTTTTTTACAGTATTCAAAATTAGCTTTTAAAAATGTATTATCTTTATATTCAAAAACTGGTAGTTATGAGTAAATGCCTGCAAAAAGCAAAGAAATAAATTAACAAACTACAATTCAACAACATGGGTTGTTGAATGGGTATGCTGGCTACATTGAATGCCCACTAAACATATTGCCTACCCTTTATTGCTTCATTTGTCAAGTAAGAGACAAATATAAAATCTAATTTATAGAGAAAATAGCTGATGGTATGTTATATAGAATAACCACATCATTCTACATTCTATACATCAAAAAAGATTTAGCCTTTTTCAATATAAACATGCACAGATACGAATTAAAATATATAAAATACTTAGGAAATAATAAATCTTAAAAGGGTAGGCAACATGAGGCAATCAATATGTTTGGATTGCATTGTCAACCATTCAGTCATGTCCGACTTTCGGCCACTCTATAAATCCATGGCCGTGTCTTGCACAGCCTTCTTCAGATCTGCCATGGTCATTCCAGTGTCATCTTTTATAGTGTCTAACCAGGCGGTACTAGGGCAGCCCCTTCTCCATTTTCCGCTGATCACTGTCAGCATTTTTTCAAATGAGTCAATTCTCATGACATGATCGAAGTATGACAGTTTCTGTTTGGATATCTTAGCTTTAAGTGATACTTTTGGCGAAGTTGTTTGAACTACAACTGCTATCAATATTAAGGCTGATGAGAATTATGATTTAGTACCTGAATAAAATTCAATGATAATGTTATTTTTGCCATTCTACATATATTAGCTAATACGTGGGTAAAACTAACATTGAATGTACTATGGAGAGAAAAAAAATCAGGGAAACATTTTGAAAGTCACAAGGATCAAACCAACAAATGTATATGAAAGATAAAAAAGTGTCTTATCATTGGTTAGTTTTCAAATTTAAATGTTAAATAAAAGTTCTACAAAGCACACACCTTAGATAACAAATTTGTCCTCAAGGGCCATACTTCTGGAAAGGGGAAACTTTTTTTGTTTACATACAGAGAAGGAAACACTATAACTGCAGAATACACTTTTAAAAAACAAACAGGGCTATCATTAATGTAGTAATAAGTCATCACAAATCATGAGACACATTGCCTCTCCCATTCATAATTAGTGCTGCAGATTCCAGGGAATTCTAAGAAGACATGTCATATAAATAACAAGGTATACTACCATTCATTGTGCCAATAATGTTTGATTAAGTTATAGGCAGTCCTAGACTTATGTCCACAATTGAGGTGAAAATTTATGTTGCTAAGCAAGACAGTTGTTAAATGAGTTTTGCTCCATTTTATGACCTTCCTTGGCACAGTTGTTAAGTTTATCACTGCAGTTGTTAAGTTAGTAATACTAAGTGAATCTGCTTCTCCTGTCTTGTCTGTCAGAAGGTGACAAAAGGCGATCACATGAACTTGGGACACTTCAACTGTCATAAATGAGTGTCAGTTGCCAAGCATCTAAATTTTGATCATGTGACCAACAGTCATAAGCATGAAAATGGTCATAAGTCACTTTTTTCAGTGTCTTTGTAACTAAATTGTCACTAAACAAACTGTTGTAAGTTGAGAACTGCCTATAGTTCTCTTACATAAAGAATAAAATGTCACAATTTATTGTAAAAAAATGATTTGCTATTTTGGCTTTTTCTTACAATAGGTGTGTGTGTAAATAAATAACCTTAAAATGAGCAACTTTAAACAAAACTTAAATCTGTATGACTCATCATAATCATATAGTAATAATAAGGAAACTTATGAAAAAGAAGCAAAAGGAAATACGCGAAACTTTAAAATGCAGCTAATTGTGCCTGATTTGGATTCCCTGCGACTTCTTTTGATATCTTGCTTGAATGTTACTACTGCAGTGGCAATGGTTAAATAAGGAAAGCAAGGCAAACAACCATAGCATATGAATATTTGCAAACCTCTATGAGATACCAAAAGGAAAAGATCCAAAGGTGAACTGTTGTATTACAAAGACTCATTAGTACTTTAAAAAAGAAAAAAATCCTGAATACACAAGATAATTACAATCTCTAGGGAAATTACAGAAAGACATGATGCTAGAAAAGGAGGACTGTGTAGAATAGAACAATATTAGAAAAGGAAGCAATTGTCTGATGAAAAAGTAACAAGATTCAACACATGGTCTTCAAAACAAAGAGTTTTGGAGGACAATTTAAACAATCTCTAGTTTGTTTGGAAATAAAGATATAGCCAACCTACTTCGGTATCCATGTTTATCTAACATCTGATTACAAAAACCTATTATTAAATGCCCACAGGGCATTTTTTTAAAAAAAAAAACGAATTAAAATTAACAGTGATCAATAAGTTATTTTGTTTTGTTCAGGCCAGGCTGGCTTGCTGGAAAAGCCAACTTTTTAGGGCGCGTCAGAAGGACCAGAGGTCGGGGATTATACAAAGCTCTGGGGGCAGCTCATTCCAGAGGGAAGGTGCTCCCACAGAGAAGGCTCTCCCCCTGGGGGTCACTAGCCGACACCGTCTGGCCGACGGTACCCTGAGGAGGCCAACTCTGTGGGATCGCACTGGACGATGGGAGGCTACCGGTGGCAGTAGGTGGTCTCGCAGGTACCCTGGGCCATAGCCATGGAGCGCTTTAAAGGTCATAATTAGTACTTTGAATCGCACCCGGAAGACAACCGGCAACCAGTGCAGGCCTCCTAAAAGGGGTGTAACACGGGAGCACCTAGGTGCCCCCATGATAACACGTGCAGCCGCATTCTGGACCAGTTGAAGCTTCCGGGTGCTCTTCAATGGCAGCCCCATGTAGAGAGCGTTACAGTAGTCCAGGCGAGAAAGGACGAGGGCATGAGTGACTGTGCACAGAGCATCCCGATCCAGGAAGGGGTGCAACTGACGTACCAGGCGAATCTGGTAAAAGGCCCCCCTGGTCACGGCCATCAGGTGTTCTTCTAAACTAAGCCGTGTATCCAGGAGGATGCCCAGATTGCGGACCCTTTCTGAGGGGGCTAAAATTTCTCCCCCTATCATCAAAGATGGAACAAGATGCACAAATCGGGATGATGGAAACCACAGCCACTCCGTCTTGGAGGGATTGAGCTTGAGCCTGTTCCTCCCCATCCAGATCTGCACAGCCTCCAGGCATCGGGACATCACGTCAAGGGCATCATTTGGGTGGCTTGGGGTAGAGATGAAAAGTTGGGTATCATCAGCATATTTGTATTTATTTGTCTTGTATGTATTTATTTGTCTTGTATGCCGCCCACTCCCGAAGGACTTGATGATACCGTACCCCAAAACCACAGATGATCTCACCCAGTGGTTTCATATATATGTGGGGTGAGAGAACCGACCCCTGGGGCACCCCACAAGTGACGCGCCTCGGGGTCGATCCTTGCCCTCCAGTCAACACAAACTGCAACCGATCCGACAGGAAGGAGGAGAACCACGATAAAATGGTGCCCCCCACTCCTAACCCCCTGAGTCGTCGCAGTAGGATACCATGGTCGATGGTATCGAAAGCCACTGAGAGGTCTAATAGGACCAGGACAGAGGAGCAGCCCCTGTCCCGGGCCCGCCAGAGATCATAGACCAACGCGACCAATGCCGTCTCCCTGCTGTATCCGGGCCTGAAACCCAACTGAAATGGATCCAGGTAGGCAGCTTCATCCAAGGACTGGGGAAGCTGACATGCTACCGCATTCTCAACAACCTTCGCTACAAAGCGAAGGTTGGAGACCGGACGATAGTTGGCTAAAGAAGCTGGGTCCAGGGAAGGCTTCTTAAGGAAGGGCCTCACCACTGCCTCCTTCAAGATCTCTTCTCTCAATGAAGCATTGGTAATCGCCTGGAGCCAGCCTCGTGTCACCTCCCAGGCAGCCGAAACTAACCAAGAGGGACACGGGTCCAGCACACAAGTGGCAGCACTGAGTCTCCCCATAACCCTGTCCATGCCCTCGGGGGTCACAGGATCAAACTCATCCCAGATGGTCTCCACAAGATTCATCCCTGTTGACTTGCCCGAATCTACCCAGTCAGAGTCTAAGCCTGTCTGCATCTGAGCGATTTTATCCTGCAGATACTGAACAAATTCTTCAGCCCTACCCTGCAAGGGGTCTTTGCCAGCTCCTTGGTTAAGTAAGGAGCAGGTCACCCTAAATAGGGCGGCTGGGCAGTTATCTGCGGACGCGATAAGAGCGGAAAAATGTTGCCGTTCTGCCGCTTTTATCGCCACTAAGTAGGATTTAATATGAATTCTTACTAGTGTTCGATCAGATTCGGACCAGCTGCCCCTCCAACCACTCTCTTGGCGTCTTTTCCGGCATTTCATCTCCCGGAGCTCATGCCGGCTTTAGAGACCCCAGGCTGGGCGTTCCAATGACCATACCCATGCCAGCTGTGTTCAAGGGGGGTAGTGGGCAGCTGGTGCTGAGCCTATCCACACCGGCTGCCAAGATCCCAAGCCGGGCGTCCCACCGCCGCCGGTGACCACACCCACATCGGCAGCCACTGATGCTCTTCATTCTCCTCTCACCACCAGCCGCCCCCTTTCACTCACAATGTTCCGGCTATGAAGCAGTAAATCGCAGCTCAAGGGTATCCCCGAGGTGCCAGGAAGTTCTCATAGCTAGACCTGGAACCAACGCTGGAATAGGGTACCTCTGCGAGCCCCCGAGAAGGATAATCATCTCCCCGAAGCTCTCCTCAAACACGACAGGACACCATCTTGGGCATGCACACAGAAGAACTCCCAACTAGTAAAGTGTCCTTTTTTTCATGTCATTTTGTATTGCTCTACTGAAATATTTTAAATTGTTTAGTGTACTATGGCCAGAGTTGATGGAGTCAGATGGCCTATAAATTAATGATATATTAATAAATTGTTCTCTGTATATTCAGATTTCTCAAAACTTGTATGTGTGCTACTAATTTACTTAAATACTAAAATGAATTCAATAGATCTTAATTCATGTTAATATTTTAATTTATTCATTAAAATTACATATTGTACATATATTCAGATTAGAGCCATCCGAAGAATTTCATTTAGTCTATATATATAAAAATGGCTGTGTGTGTGTGTGTGTGTGTGTGTGTGTTCCAGCATAACTCTGGAACGCCTCGAGCAATTTCAACCAAACTTGGTACACAGATGACTTACTTTTTGGAAACAAACACTGTGGGGTAAGACACCCCTAACATCCCTCGGGGTGTGTGTTCTACTACAATACAGCCTGTTGTGCCTTAAAATGGCTTCTACTGTACAGCACAGTGGAGTTGCCATGGTAATGGCTTCACAGTACTCTACAGGGGGGCTCCCCCTAGTAAGGGAGAAAATCCAACATTAGAAATTACATTTGGTCTGGACATTTTCCCCCTATAAATAAATACCCGGACAACATTGGGCTATCAGCACTAGTAATCAATAAAACCAGGGGATGGCTCTCAAGAGAAATGATTATGATATGATTCAACCTGCATTCATGAGGATACAAATAAATATGAAAACAGTTCTTTGGGATGTTTGAGTATAGTTTTAAGTGCAAGAAATACATGCAACTTTTAATAATACCAAATTAGTATTTTTGATTTTGGTCTCAATCACAACAAAAAAAGTACCAAACTGATGGTTTACACACATTCATTTGTAAGCAAACACAAGAATGTCTTTGAGATTTAAAATAGCTGACTAAAGAAACATCAGTAAAATATTTAACATAATAGGGTGGGTGAAGATTATACCATTTTACAGGGTCTTCAAATTAGTTTACTTAAGCATTTATTTTAACAATGTTCTTCGGGGGTATTCAAATACTTGCCAAATCACCACAGCAGTTCATATATTTGTTTCTAGTTGCTACAGAATACATCACACTTAGGAGTATTGAGATTTTAAAGAAATCACTAGGGACCACTGTTTCCTCTAAGGTGCGCGGCTGCGCGGCCGCGCACATGGCAAGAAACCCCCGCGCAGAAGTTTCTAACTGCCGCGCAGAGATTTCTACCAAAGAAAACATGGGGAAGTCCTTTGCAGGCGGCTAGAACTGGCCGCCCGCAAAGGACCTCCCCAAACTTGTTTCAGTGGCAGCTCTCAGCCTACGGCGGCAGCGTCACGCAGGCTGTGGAAGGAGGGGGAGGAGGAGGGAACCAAAGAGAGGCTTTTACCGGGTCTGCGCCCCACAGCCAGGACCGTCCTTGCGCCTCAAGCCGCGTTTCTTCCTGCAAAGCCCTTCGGGCGTCAGGCGGAACTCTCGGGTTGCCCGAAGCGCTTTGCAGGAAGAAACACGGCTTGAGGCACAAGGACGGTCCTGGCTGTGGGGCGCAGACCCGGTAAAAGCCTCTCTTTGGTTTCCTCCTCCTCCTCCTCCTCCTTCCACAGCCTGTGTGACGCTGCCGCCATAGGCTGAGAGCTGCCGCTGCCGCTGCTGCACAACTGAGGGAGGGAGAGCGAAAGCAGAGGTAGCCTCAAATTTAATTTAAATTCTTTAAAAGAATTTTTGTATTTCTCCTCACCAAACCTTTAAGACTGAAAGTTTTTCCTAACATGAACTTGAGCTAATATACGTAATATGAGAAAGGTGCAGCAATTAACACTGCTTTTTAAAAAGAACAATATTTCTCAATTGTTTATCTGTATGAAGTCTGCCTATCTTAAGTTCCTACTATACAAAAGGTATTACCTTATAAGGCAACCTGTATACAATATATTACTGGCCAATGTTACATTGCTCCTAATGACAAAATTAGAGCTGTGTTAAGCCTATGAAAAAAATCCCAAATGAATAAAATCATTATTAAGACCCAATGAAAAAATTACAAAAATTATGCATAAACTTTCATGTTCCCCAAATTTCCAATCCAAAACTTAACCCAGATTCTTCAGACATAGATTTGTAATTCAGAGTCAGACTCGATTATTAGAATGAATGCATTAATCAGGGGTGAATAATGTTGGTGAAATCTCATCTAACCTTCCATAATAATAACATACATACACAAATAGCTGACAGCCACATCTCTGAAACACTATTAAATCTGAACTAAATGTTTATCTAGAACTCAAATAAATAGCTGCTTTTTGGTTTTATTTTTTTAAATATTTATCAGTCTCTCTTTTATTCCATACTTCTGGTTGAAAGACTATTCTATGTCATGCTAAACAAATGCATATTCTAGTGGCGGTGGGGGCTCGTTGGCATCTTCAGCAGCAGCCCTGCCTCCTGTGAAAAAAACCGAAGATGGACCAGATCCACGCAGATGACGTTGCTGCAACATGACTGGAGGAGGAATTCTGGGAGTTGAAGTCAGCAAGGCTTAAAGCTGTCAGGTTTGAAGACCCCTGGGTTTTTTTTCCCTAAAGGGTTAGGGGTGCGAGGGTCTTGTAACTTGACAGCTTTAAGACTTGCGTGCTTCAATGCCAGAGTTTCTGAGCCAACATTTTGGTTGCTAAGCAGGACCGTTGTTAAGTGATACTGATATTATATAACACTTTTAATTAAGCGGGCACCTTGAATAAACATAACTTTGAGTTTCAAATAACACTGATTTCGTTGTTGTCTTAGGTGACATCTGTGAAAAAAATTCAGGTGCTCAGGCATGAAAATGTGCCGCTCAAACACTATACTTTTCTGCTCACACTGAAAAAAAATTAGAGGGAACATTGCTAGGGACCCATGGAAAGGGTCCCCCTGCCTCCATATTGTATAGGGATTAGAATTTAGCTTGGGTTAGGACAGTACATCAATATCATGAGTAAAGGGCGTAATACACATCCCACTCAATATAGTACTACTTCCTAAAACTTGTTTGGTATTTGTTCGGTAATGGTATTATTAAGGTATACTTATTTCGCCTTGGTGGAGCAGGAAGTGAGGTAGTTAAACGGCTGCTTATTTGAAAGGAGAGTTGACTAGCAAGCCAAGTCAGTATTTTAGGCTCTATTTATTTTTCTCAAACATTCAAAGCACTTTAGCTTACTCTACTACAGTGTTCTATACCTAATTTATCTAAAATACAGTTTGTCCTCGAGTTACAACCACTAATTCACCAACTATTTGAGGTTACAGCTAGGTTGAACAAATGGTATTTATGCCTGATCCCCCAAATTACAGCCATTGCAGCACTTGTGTGCTCACATTCTGAAAATTTAGGCACTTGGCATTCAGGGACACTTCCATTTGTGCCATGCTACATTTTATATCTTAATCACTACTACTGTGACATGTTATACATGTAGTTGCTTTTGAATACCATTTGGAAGCTATAGCTGCTGTAAGAGACGCATTTTCTATGCCATGTAACATTGCTGCTTTGTGAGTTGCACTGGCTGCCAATGGCCTCCAGGTGCTGTTCAAGTTACTGGTCATCACCTACAACTGCCTTCAGGGCATCAAGTTGAGTTATTAGATTTACTCTGTTTCTAATTAGCATACTCCATGTTCCATTATTAAACTATTATATCCAGGAGGCAATGCAATCTCTGCCACCTGCTTCTGCAACTTGCCCATTGCAAAAGTATGACTTTCTGGTCAGGAAAGCTTTGAAGAACTGGCCCTTTTCTTATCACATATGACCAAGGGTTTATCTGTTTATTAGCAGTTGGGAAGATCCCAGAGTTATTGATGAGTAGGCAGAAATTTAAATAAATGCTTCATATTTATTAATACAAAAAAGTCAAATAAGACTAAACTAAATACTCATGCTCCAGAACCTGAACGAAAAGCAAAGTAGTAATAGAATTACCCAACCAAATCATATTTTCCACAAGCATAGAATGTTTATTTCTTTTAGTCTGATAGTAGTTCTGAAACTTATATTTTAAATTGTATATATGTTCTGTTCTCTTTCTCTGAATCTGAATATTTTCCATATTTAAAATGGGTTACAGTCTAGATCAGGAGTGTCAAACTCAAGGCCCGCGGACCACTGCTTAGTTCTGGAAACAGCAAATGACTGGCCCACGGTACCTCTGCCAGCAAAAACGGAGCTCAGGGGAGCTGCGCATGCCCCCCACCGCCCAATTTTTGGCCATGATAGCCTCCTGAAGACATCTTCCAGTGAAAACCATTTCCTCCCTGAGCTCTGTTTTCAGTGGCAGATATTTTCAGAAAGTATGCAAACAACTCTGAGATTGGTGTTGCAGAACAGTATTTCCCTGTCTCTTCTGCAGCTCCAAGTCAGAGTTGAACTATTTTTCTGTTATTCTGAACCCTGTATCTGACTCAAAAGAAAGGCTGAACATCTCATTGGAATAAGAGATGCATCTGTAAGCAGAAAACATCTGTCTTCTACAACCAGTACCATGGAAAGTATCCAATAAGACTTTGTGACAAAATATAGCCGCAATGATTCTATTTATCTGCTCCTAAGCAGAAAATACAATGAGAAGCCAAGCTAGTGATGAATCCAGTGGCACAATATCAATAATGGATCTCCCTCATATGTTCTCAGGACCTCTAAATATTCTACAACATAGTTAATATTTGCTCATCTTCTCTCCCTGTTCATCGGTCTATCATCTATCTAGCTCCCATTCCTGTATAAACACACGCTTTCCGATTCCTTTCCCACTTTTCCCCACTTACATTTGACTTACAATAACTTAACAAGAAAGTTTCCAAAATGAATACAATGCTTACATAGTGAATTAAAGCAGCAATCATTAAATCAAATAACTCTAATGAAGTGTCAACCATGTGCTGCTTTTTGCAGAATGTAATACAGATGTAACACAGATAAAATGCTGCTGTTCTACTGGCCATCATCTATCTATCTATCTATCTATCTATCTATCTATCTATCTATCTATCTATCTATCTATCTATCTATCTCATATATTGTCTGTCTGTTTGTGTTCATAAAAAATGTGAGGTATTCCACCCAAGTGCCATGGATATCAGTCAAGCAGAGACAATCTAAAATATTTGGTAACTTTTAGGTAGAAGATAAGACACAAACTATATATCACGTACTGAAGACAGTTGGATTAACATTTAAATCTTACTTATGCACTGATGAAAGGATATTATGCTCTTTACACAGCACAAATTCTAGAAGCAAGCTAAATAGATAATATAAGGGAATGGCCGGGAGATAAGGCTGATGTTTCAAGCTTCTTTTCAAAATTGTTTCTTTTGTGGCTTTGCCTAACAAGCAAAAGTTTTATCCATCTCTTTCCTTCCATTTGAAAGATATGCATTCTCTACTTTTTTTGACAAAAGAAAAAAAGATTAAAGAAAATCCTTCTTATAGTTATCACTTTAAAAAAAATTGCAGTTCAATTTGGGAATTTAGCCTCAGCTAATTAATTGGAGTTAGATGTTTAAACATCTAGCATTCAGAATAAAGAAGAGATGGCTATTAGCTTTTAAGTATAAAGAATTGAATTCCCGAAGAATAAGATTAACCATTATTTTTTTACTCTTATATTGTGCATACTACACATTCACTGAAACAAGTTAAAATACAATACACAACAATGCTTAATCTTAAATCAACATGTCCAGTCTAGGTTTTTACAATTAAAAGCCTCAATAAAGACACCAAAACTACTTCAGAAAGTGAATACCAGGGGACACAGTTCTATAACTGGGAATTCTGAGGCAAAACAATGTTTTTCTTTAGCCTCTACTAGGAGAATTCACAAAATGGAAAATGTTTGGCTGGGAACCCCAAACAAAACACCTGGGGATTCTGTCAAACCATTCATATATTCATACATTTACTTAATTTATAATGCCATAAAAATCTCAAACTATTTTAGAACAGCCACAGCTAAGTAGAAACAAAATGTAAAACCAATTCATTATTCTGAGTTTTGGCTAAAACCATATCCACAAATCAAGATAAAGAAGAATCTTTAATTTTATGGCGTATGTAGAGCAAAGGTGGTGTGCTTCGTTGCCTCTGTCCTTAGTAGCTCCACTGCATGCCATATCTTAGTTTATATCATGTTTTATGATCTGTAGGCCGCCCGGAGTTGCCTTATCGGGCATACAGGTGGCATATAAGTTTAATAATAAATACATATTTTGAACAAAACCACTGCACTTCATTCCACCTGAAACCCAAGTGCTTTGGTTCAGACACTCCTGCTTGAAACTAGCTGTTCCAGTTTTTGCACAGAACATCTCACATATATATGATTTTTTACAACCCCTGGTAAGCCCCAATTATGGGAGGAAGCTAACTGCTTCCATCATCTGTCAATCGGCTCATCACAAGAGTCCATCACGACAGAAACCCAATATTTTTACTGTTGCCTTTGTTATATTTGTGTTTATTTGTGCACAAATAAAACACACACACACACACACACACACACACACACACACATATATATGTGTGTGTGTGTGTGTGTGTGTGTGTGTGTTTTATTTGTGCTGATAAATAAATAAAGGGAGACTAGTATAGATCTATTTCAAGCTATTTAGCTCTCATCAGCTAGCCATACCCTTACTGGGATTCGATCCTGTGCTGAATTGCATCTTAGGCAAACGTCTTAGCCATTATGCCACAGGTCTCCTCCTTATCAGCTGAAGCCAGGGAAGAAGGTATATATTTAGTGTCACAACCCCTGGTAAGCCCCAATTATGGGAGGAAGCTAACTGCTTCCATCATCTGTCAATCGGCTCGTCACAAGAGTCCATCACGACAGAAACCCAATATTTTTACTGTTGCCTTTGTTATATTTGTGTTTTATTTGTGCTGATAAATAAATAAAGGGAGACTAGTATAGATCTATTTCAAGCTATTTAGCTCTCATCAGCTAGCCATACCCTTACTGGGATATATAAATATAACAAAGGCAACAGTAAAAATATTGAGTTTCTGTCGTGATGGACTCTTGTGATGAGCCGATTGACAGATGATGGAAGCAGTTAGCTTCCTCCCATAATTGGGGCTTACCAGGGGTTGTGACACTAAATATATATATATTATTTATATATAATATTATATAAATATAAATATAAATATAAATATAAATATAAATATAAATATAAATAATATAAATATAAATATAAATATAAATATAAATATAAATATAAATATAAATATAAATATAAATATAAATATAAATATAAATATAAATATAAATATAAATATAAATAATATAAATATAAATATAAATATAAATATAAATATAAATAATATAAATATAAATATAAATATAAATATAAATATAAATATAAATATAAATATAAATATAAATATAAATATAAATATAAATATAAATATAAATATAAATATAAATATAAATATAAATATAAATAATATAAATATATAAAATTACCCTTGTTGCAAACTTCTTAGAGAAACCAAGCTAACGGTGAAAAACAGAATGTCCAAATGAACAACGTTGCCATTATTGAAGTCAGAAAATATTCCACTGTATTAGACTATTTTGCATTTATTGGGAGAGATCACTATGGAGGAAATCCATCAAAGTAGTCACTAAGAGTGACCATAAATTTGATGGCACATATCAATCAATTTTATCATTTGCACTTTTGAACTTTCAAGATGTAAATATATAGTTCATGGCTATGTAAACATTCTCATTAATTATAAGTTCATGTAATTAAGACTTCTTATACTTAAATTCATATTATGATTGTATTTCTTCTTCCTTTTAATTGATTAAGAGAAAAGGCTGGAAAGAATTTTCCCCAACCCTTTTCAACATTTCTTAAGTGATCCATGTACTATATACCATTTCTAAAATTAGAACCATGAATATTTGATATTGAGCTACACTGAAAGTCTATTAAAACAAATTATTTCATGGAGCTAATGTAAAGTTTATAGAACAGTCATGCATTTTAAAGTAGCTGTATTAAACTATTTTTTCCAAAATACATTCTACTTGTTCATTATCCCACCAAACCTATTCCAGGTTTTAGGATTACAAAGAACTTACTATCTGTTCTCAGTTTCGCCATATATAACAGTTGAATCTTAAAAATAAATAACTCCGTCCATGCTGGTAAACAGGACTCAGGTGCATAAACAAGTTCTACATTTAGCATTATATGGTAACAGACACAAACATGGTCACAAATGTGACATCCAAAGAAATAATTTGAATCTATAATTTAAAATTAATATGACAATATGACATTTCTTCTATTTTTTCTATTATTCTAGGATATTATAATAACATATTTCAACATTTTATATTTTAACATATTAATTATTCAATGTATTCTCTAGCATACATAAAATACTTTAAAAGTTTTGAGTGGCATAACAATGGCTATACTAAGGTGACCAGATTTTCAGATTGGAAAAGAGGGACACCCTTGACCGGGGGGGGGGGGGGGGGGCTTGATTAAAAAAAAATTTTTTTGTCAAAAGGTCACCCCAGGACACTGAAACCAGCATAAATACGAATCTGTTGCCAAACAAAATTTTGATCACGTGACCATGAGGATGCTGCAACGGTCGCTAAGTGTGAAAAATGGTCACAACGGTCGCTAAGTGTGAAAAATGGTCATCAGTCACTTTTTTCAATGCCATTGTAACTTTGGTCACTAAATGTTTTCCCCCTCCTCGAGACTCCTCACTTCTTCCTTCATTCCTCTTGCTTATCTACCTTCACCTTATCTGTCTTCTGCTCTTTCCCTCTCTTCCTTCCTTCCTCCCTCCTTCCATCCTCTTCTTTCCTCACTCACTCCCTTCCTCCTTTTTTCTCTTCCTTCCTCCTTCCATTCCTTATACGATATAAAATTCAATGAGGGTGAAACACACCAAATCTGGCAAAGCTGCCTTGCACCAACCTGGCCTGCCCATAGAATAGCAGCCACTTTGAGACACATAAACCTGGTCTGAACATATTGCATCACAAAGATTTGCAAAGATCACATTTGCAAAAAGGAACATTTCTTGTAGTAAATACATTTTATAAACAATTTAAAAGTAAAAATCCCCCCAAAATAATAAAAAAGGTATTCTATAAATAAAAGAAATCCTTAAAAACCATTGTTAAGTATTACACCAGCAATAATTTATACTGTCACCATTTCAAACTATCATCAGAAATACGAATCCGTTGTCAAACATCAACATTTTGATCGCGTAACCATGAGGATGCCACAACGGTCGCTAAGTGTGAAAATGGTCGATAAGTGTGAAAATGGTCGCTAAGTGTGAAAAATGGTCATCAGTCACTTTTTTCAATGCCATTGTAATTTTGGTCACTAAACAGCCATGTTCCTGACTTAACAACCACCATGATTCACTTAACGTGGCAATAAAAGGTCGCAAAATGAGGCAAAAATAATTTAACAAATGTCTCCCTTAGCAACAGAAATTGGGGGATCAATCCTGGTCGTAAGTCGAGGATTACCGGTAGCCAATTGCAAAAGGCAACTTTACTTGGAACAGGTGAGATTGTGCCCGGATCCCTTTCATGCCAACATCCCATCCTGTCCATGGGGAGAACTCCACAGGCGGACAAAAGCCCCAATCCCCTCTCAACCTCCAGCTGACTCTGCCATCCGCCATAACCACACATGCCCCTCAAAGGCAAAACTCAGGGGGCTGAATTCTACAGGGGGAGGAGTAAAGGGGGGATTTGAGGGGCAGCCCAAAGCACCATCTGTCTAAATTTGCATCAGGCAGGCAGTAACATTTTCATAGACCATGATCAGAGGAGCAGCTGATCCTATGGAGAGACTCCTCCTGCATTCAGTCCCAGGCCTACAAGTGGAAGTACCCTTCCTTCCTTCCTCCTTTCACCTTCCTTCCCTCCCTCCCTCCCTCCCTCCCTCTTTCTTCCTTCTAGCCTTCCTTCCTTTCCATTCTTTCTCCTTCCTTCCTTCCTCTTGCCTATCTGCCTTCTGTCTTTCTGCTCTTTAGATCTCTCTTCCTCCTTCCTTCCTCTTTCCATCCTTTCACCAAAAATCAGGATGTTTTATTAGCATCAGCATCATTCTGCTGAAAATGCCAGATTCTGTGGTACTTCTGGATGAGATTTAGAAAATTACAGAGACATGAGGAACCATTATATAATTTCACTTGGCAAAACTCTGATTAAAATAATAGCAACAAAATGTAAGGTTTTTTAATTTTAAAACTCTAGCAAAACATAGATTTATTTCCAGTTTAGTTAATTAATGCCATTATAAACAGGAATGCAATTGATTAAATAAAAATGACTTTTTCTTTTATTAAGAATACTTATTCTACACTAAACTAGAAAATATTTCATAGGCCCTTCAACAAGTTTGCTACAAATTTTCAGGATTGCATGCATTCTTGAAACTGATACCATGTAATGTTAAAAAGCAGATAGCTAACTAAGTACACTAAAAACCATGTTTAATTATTTGCTACTTGAGGCCAATAGCAATGATGAAGAAATTTCTGTCATCCTCAGTGACAATATTTTTAGGGCCAAAAAATAAAACTCTGTATATTGGATCTGTTGAATGGAGAAAGGCCTGCCCCCCCTCCCCCAAATGAGACACCTTCCACGATAATAGGAGAGGAGAGCCTGGAGACAGCAATCACAAGGCAGAACGTAGCTAAGAGACTTTCAACAATCGAACAGAGAAGCGAAGAGGCAGGAGAGACGAAGCGGGAGCCAAGCCGGGCTAGAGTGTTGGGCTGAAGGAAGGAGGGATACACACACTCGCGTTCTCCCCCTCCCTCCCTCCCTCTCTCTCTCTCTCTCTCAAATGGCAAATCCGAACAGCCGCTGCTGGGAGCCCGGTCTCATTTGGGGGAGGGGGAGGAAGCAAGCCTTTTTCCATTTCAAGGAGCTGCCGCTCCTCCCCCCACCTCTTAGAAGTCCAGCCAGCTGCCCGCCAAGCTCTCCGCGGAGACTCACCCAGAGTTTTCACAGCGATTTGCCTGGTGAGGGGAGGCGGCAGGTTGATGCAGACCAAATCCACAGTATAATAAATACAAGTATAATAAATACTTGTATTTATTATACTTGTATTTACTTCCTCCTCCTTCTCCTCGCTGCGATCTGGATGCCCGACGCGCCTTCCTTTCCTCCGTGTTTGGCCCTTTCGCATGGTGCCTCAAGATTACGAGCAATGCAGGGTTGCTACGTTAAGGGTGCCCAGTCCCAACTGGGAATTACTGCTGCTGCGGCACCCAATCCCTGCAGCAGTGGCTGGCTCTGCTCCCGGCCGCGGGCCCCTGCCCTGCCGCGTCCAGCGCGTCTTCAACAGCATGACCCGGCATCCCAAGCGGAGTCCCCCCCCCCGCCTAGCTGCGTTGCCCACATGCATGGGGATTCAAGGTATCTGGCCGGATTCCTTGAATCCCCGCGGGTGTGGGCAACGCAGCTAGGCGGGCTCTGCTTGGGAGAGCCTGGTCATCTCAAGCGAAGCTCCCTCACTCCGCCTAGCTGCGTTGCTTCCCTTCACATCTTTGGAAGGGCTTGGCTCCTTTCTTTTTTTTTTTTTAGGGCGCCCCTCCGTTGGGAGGAGGTGGAGGATAGGCTCCAACTCTGCCCAGAGAAGGAGCCCGAGCGCTCCGGGGAAATGCGGCAAGCAAGCCAGCACTTCAAAGTCATGTTTCGCTGAATGACGGGCAAGTTCTAAACTGCCGGCATGACTTTGAAAGGGCTGGATTGCCTTCCGCGCGGGCCGACGTGGAAGGCAAGCGGCAAGCCAGCCCTTCAAACTTATGCCGGCACTTTAGCGTGCCCCTTGGCCGCCATTCAGCGAAATATGTTTCGCTGAATGACGGGCAAGTTCTAAACTGCCGGCATGACTTTGAAAGGGCTGGATTGCCTTCCGCGCGGGCCGACGTGGAAGGCAAGCGGCAAGCCAACACTTCAAAGTCATGCCGGCAGGCAGGGCTGGAGCGAGCGAGCGAGCGTGCTCCGTCCCGGTGGGTGCATGAGCGGAGCACTTTTCCAGCGCTCCTGTGCCTGGAGAGCTCCCTCTGCATATGAGCCCGGGATCCGCCGTTTGCGCTCCCTTGCTCTGCCTCGCCACCCGCCTTCCCTATCTAGGGACTCCTCCAGCAGAAATAGCAGGGTCGCGTCGAGCGCCGCTCTGCCTTTCTCTGCGCTCTTCCCGCCCAGACGCCCAGAGCCTCCCAGCCCGCCCGGCCCGGGGTGAGTCAGCTGCAGTGCAGCGGGTGGCGATCCCGCCACACACCCCCCCCCACTCACTCGCCCCGCCCGTCACTTACTCTGAGTTCGGAGAAGAAGCGGCGGCCCCAGGTGGCACTTTTCGCAGAGGTTTTCCCACAGCTTGTCCGGAAGTGGAGCTGGAAAGGCGAGCTCGCTCCCCGCTCACTCACTACGCTACCCCGCCCATGCGAGTGGCAACGGATGGGCGGGGGACTCATGCGGCATGCTAAGCGGACTCCAGCCAATCAGTGAGCGGCAGGCTGGGCTGGCTTAAATTTGTAGGTAGGTAGGATAGAGAACATAATGATGAGCCAGCCCAGCAAGCTAGCAGCTGATGGGCGGGAGCTGCGAGCGCCAAAAAAAGCGTGCTTTTTAAAAAAGCGTGCGGGACGCGGGAAAATGCATTAAAAAGCGGGGGTGTCCCGCCAAAAGCGGGACGTCTGGTCACCTTAGGCTATACTCCAAAAATAACTCAAGCCAAGTTCTGCTTTTATCTTAAAAATGGTCCAAAGTGGCTAAATTATTGACCCATCTACCTTAGGGGTCAAAGAAGCATTGTTAGGTGCATGTAGCTCCCAGATCAAACACTTTGCCTTAAAAAATTGCTTGTGATCCTATTTCATATTATTTTATTTTTGCAGAGTATATCAGGATTTGAACACTAATTTACCCAAATTATTTACCCAAGAATTTTTTAAAAAAATATTTATTATTTTTTAGGTCAGTTCTTTCATGATCTTCAAAGCTTTTGGAAATAATGTTAAAATGATGAGTTTCACAGTATTTACATAAAGTCAATAAAAAGTCATATAATTTATGAAATGTTGGCTAAAAAGCCTAATGTGTATATACATTTTCCAAATAAGCTTCTGAAAACCAATAGTTAAAAATATAAGTGGCAAATATAACAGTCTGTTGAGAAGTGATTACTAAATGACGTGACGACAGAAGAAACCAAACCGAAATTTAAAAAACAAAGCATGCCACGTTTATATGTTAAATATCAAAACAGAGCAAAATATTACAAATTGGTTAATTTCCTGTTTTAAAAAAGTATAACAAAAGTTCAAAAGCTCCTTAGTATTTCATTTTCCTACTCATATGCTCCAAAATCAGATCCTTCTTCTGCATTGACTTAGCCAGGACTTTCTTTCACACACTGGTCTGGTCTGTGTTTGTTTGATTTTTTGTTTTGTTGTTGTTTTGCTTTTTTTAAAAAGGATCTTAGGTAGGGCAGAACTGGAGAACCTGGTCAGTGCACATAAGAACATGGCCAATTTGCAAGAGAAAGCCTGGCTGCAGGAGCACAAAAGAAGGCAGCATAAAACAAAGCCTTGAGTGGTAGAACAGTTTCTCATAGTTCTGTGGGCAGGCCTGAGCAGCACATAGCTGGGCAGCCAAAAAGGCAGATGGGGAGGGATAGGTGAATAGTGAGTTGAAATGGAGGCAGCCATTGCCTTATCTGCAAGAATCTGGATCTGGTTGGATCCTCACTAATGACCATGTGGCATTCACTCAATATTTGCTTAATGGCCATATTACTTAGTGATGGAAATGTGAGTCGTAATCTGGGTCATTAAATGAAGACCACCTATAATTCAATTCAATTCAACCCATAGCTAGTACATTATAACGAACATTTACAAACTTCTTATTTTTTTTTTATTTTTTTTTTATTTTTCTTTAAAAAAAAAACACAAATATGTCATCATTTGTCAATCATTAAAACATTGAAGTACAATTTTTTTTGTGTGTATACCCCTCCCTCCCTCCACCCCCCCACCACCCCTCCTCCTTCCCCCCCCCCGACTTCCCAGAACCCGTACACGGTATAGAATTTTAACTAACACAGTCTAAAATCTATTGAGAAAAAAGAAATAAAGAAATTAATAACATTCTAGATTGACCTTAGCTTCTTCTTACTGAACTAACTTTAAACAATTTAAATCATTTCTGATCTTAAGCATAGGCTAACTGGAATTTCTTAGTCCCGTATTTATTTTGTATATAGTCAATCCATTTTTTCCAGTCTCGTTTATATCTCTCATTTGAATGATCTTTGAGATATGCCGATATTTTAGCCATTTCAGCTAAGTTTGTTACTTTCAATGTCCATTCTTGAATTGTAGGCAAGTCTTCCTTCTTCCAATATTGCGCCACCAACAGTCTTGCTGCAGTTATCAGGTGCAGAGTCAAATTGGTCTCTACCACTGTAAAGTCAGTACATATACCTAGTAAAAATAACTGAGGACTAAACTTTATCCTTCTTTTAAAAACATTTTGCATGACCCACCATATTTTTATCCAAAATGCTTTAACCTTTTGGCAGGTCCACCATATATGATAATATGTAGCATCGAGAGAACCACATCTCCAACATTTAGGCTGTACATTCGGATACATAGAAGCCAACTTTTTAGGATCTAAATGCCATCTATAGAACATCTTGTAAAAATTTTCTCTCAGATTTTGAGCTTGTGTAAATTTCACATTTCTTACCCAGATTCTTTCCCATGTATCCAACATTATTGGTTCCTCAATATTTTGAGCCCATTTTATCATACAATCTTTAACTAATTCTGTTTCCGAATCCATCTGTATTAATACATTATATATCCTCTTTATATGCATTAAGCTTTGATCTCTTATTTGTTTAAACAGATTATCCTCAACTTGAATAAAACCAATTTTTTGATCTATTTTCCACCTAGCCTGTAATTGCCCATACTGGAACCATGTTTGAACTACCTTCTCCTCTTTTAATACCTCTAAAGATTTTAATTGTAATACCCCCCTTTCCGAGGTAAGAAGCTGTCTGTAAGTAAATCTGTCCTGTTTTTGTGCTGTATTCATATTTTCAATTGCATGTCTAGGAATTGCCCACATGGGTATCTTGTCATTTAATTTATATTGGTATTTCTTCCAAACCCGCAATAAAGCATTTCTTAAAATATGACTTTTAAAGTTCTTATCCAATTTTTTGTTGAATAACAGGTAAGCGTGCCAACCAAATACCAGATCGTGTCCCTCAATGTTCAATATTCTATCATTGGTTAAATGAATCCAATCACTAATTACAGATAATACCACTGCATCATAATATAGTTTTAAATTAGGTAGTTTCAGTCCTCCTCTCTCACGTACATCTTGCATTATTTTCATCTTTACCCTCGGCTTCTTTCCTGCCCACACAAATTTGTTGATACCCTTCTGCCATTCTAAAAGGTTCGCATCTTTTTTAAGTATAGGTAACATTTGGAAAAGAAATAAAAATTTTGGTAAAATGTTCATTTTCACTGCCGCTATCCTGCCCAGCAAAGATAAGTGCAATTTCTCCCATTTTTTCATCTCTGTCTGTATGCTATGCCAAAGTGGTTCATAATTATGCTTATATAACTTCCCATTTGAAGTTAAAATGTTAACTCCAAGATATTTGACTTTTTTAACTACCTCACATCCTAGCATCACTCCTAATTCTTCCTTTTGTTTAATATTCATATTTATAGCTAATGTTTTGGTTTTTCCTAAGTTTATTTTAAAGCCAGACACTTGACCATATTGATTAATCGTATTCATTAAAACCATACTGGATTCCTGCGGTTGTTCCAATATTATGACCAAATCATCCGCAAAAGCGCGGACTCTATATTCTTGCTGCCTAATCTTGATCCCTTTTAAACCATCCAAGCCCCGTATTTTATTCAACAATACTTCCAAAGTTATAATAAACAATAATGGGGACAAAGGACAACCCTGTCTTGTACCTTTTCCAATTTGAATAGAGTCTGTTAAACTTCCATTGACTATGATTTGTGCTGTTTGCTGTTGGTATATTGCTTTAATTGACTGTAAAAAATTATCTCCTATCTGCATTTTTTGCAATATCTTCAACAGAAATTGCCAGTTAACTCGATCAAAGGCCTTCTCAGCATCCAAAAATATAAACGCAGCAGGGATCTGGTTGTTCTTTCCCAAATATTCTAATGCATTAATAATTAATCTGACATTACTTTTCATCTGTCTCCCTTGTATAAAACCTGTTTGGTCCGTATGTATCAATTGTTGAATGACCAACATTAACCTATTTGCTAATATTTTAGTAAAAATTTTATAATCTACATTCAGTAATGAAATGGGTCTATAATTTTTGGGTTGAGTAGTATCTTGATCTTCTTTGGGTATCAAAGATATAAACGCTGTCTTCCAAGATGGAGGGACTTTACCTTCCGTTTGAATCATATTAAATAATTCTCTAAGAGGTTCTACCATTTCTAACTGTAAGTTTTTATAGTAAACCGCTGTCAAGCCATCTGTACCTGGTGCTTTCCCTGGCTTTAATTGCTTAATTACCTGCAGGATTTCCCCCGAGGTTATTGGTTGATTCAATTTTTGCCTGTGTTCTTCTCTAACTGAAGGTATTTTCTCCTTGTCTAAATATTTGTCTATGTCTAAACCATTAATTTTATCCCCTTTATACAGTTCTGTAAAAAATTCCCAGAAAGCCTTTTGAATCTCTTCCTGTTGGAACACCTCCTTCCCTCTGTAAATCATTTTAGATATATTTCGAGTTTTCCTTTTTTTCCTAATCTGATAAGCTAACCATCTGCCAGGTTTGTTTGCATTACAAAAAGTATTGTGTTTTGCATATAATAAATTAGTAGCTACCTGGTCAGAGATCAACATGTCAAATTGAGATTTTAATATGTTAATAGTTTCCTTAACCTTTGTATCGTCTGGTTTCCTTGTTAACTCCAGCTCTTTTCTCTTAATTTCCTCTTCCAGTTCTGTTCGTTTTAACCCTTGCTTATTTCTATGTGTTTTATTTATATTCATCAAAACTCCTCTCATATACGCTTTGCTTGCATCCCATACAAATTCCATAGATGTACCCTTATTCATATTCAAAACAAAATATTCAGATAGTAATTTTTTACAATCATTAATATAGTTTTCATATCTAAATAAATTTTCATTCAGTCTCCAAAACCTTCTTGCCTGCACTACCCTTCCCAACTCCATCCAAACTGGGTTATGGTCCGAAAGGACTCTAGCTGCAATCTTTGTTTTCTTGACCCTAGAAAGCAAATCATTAGTAGTTAGAATAAAATCAATCCTTGAAAGGGATTGATGCCTGTCCGAGAAGAAAGTGAAGTCATATTCCTCTGCATTTCTTTCTCGCCAGATATCTCTCAATTCAAAATCATCCATAATGTCAAAGAAGGATTTGGGTAACTTTGCTCGCATCTTGGTATTTAGGCGGGAAATCTTCTTATCTCTCTTAGTGTCTATCACTCCATTCCAGTCACCCAATAGTATACAGGAACTATAGTCCCACTGTACTAATTTAGCATGAAGATTTCTATAGAATCTATCTTGCTGTTGATTGGGTGCATAAATTCCCAAAAGTAATGTCTTTTTCCCTTCTAAGATCAAGTCTAAAGCAATATATCTTCCGAAGGGATCTGCTTCTATTAATTCAGCTTTCATATCTTTTCTTAAGTATACAACTATACCATTCTTCTTTTCCATAGCAGAAGCTGCAAAATGTTGACCAAGTTTTGAGTTGATCAGATATTTTTGATCAGTTGACTTGATATGAGTTTCTTGCAAACAAATTACATCGTTCTTAAACTGTTTAAGATAATGAAATATTTTCTTCCTCTTCTGTGGAGAGTTCAGTCCGTTGACATTCCATGTTAAAATCTTAGTTGTCATCTTTGGTTGGTTGAAGCATTTTTAGAGCTTCCTGCACGGCCTGTTTAACCTTAGGTTTAGCTCCTCCCACTGCTTCCAGATTTGTTGTTGTAGTTCCTTGATCGATGGCCGATAATTGTTGATACTGTTGCTTCTTAGCTTGTTTCTCCATACGTCTAGTAGTCATGCGGCTAGGTCTTGGTTCCATAGCACCTTGCACTTCTAGAGAAGAGAGATGCTCCATCTTGTCTGGTGGTTGTGTAGTTTGCTGTCTATCCTGTCCTTCTTGTGGTCTTTCTCTAGGTCCAGATGGTGCAGGGTGTCCAGCCTTCAATATATTATAATAAAAATCTCGGGCTTTCCATACAGAGTTGAGGCGGTACCTTTGCTTATCAAATGTAAATATGATGCCGAATGGTGCATCCCATCTATACTGTATCTGACGGTTTCTGAGTTCTTCGACCAAAAAAGCGTAGTCTCTTCTGGCTCTTAACATTTGAGGTGGTATCTCTTTCAAAACAGCCAGGTCTTGACCGCCAATTTGAAGCTTAGTGTTATAAGACGCTTGCAGTACCATATTTCTGAACTCTCTTGTAGTAAAATATATAACGATGTCTCGAGGAAGCTGCTTCTGCTTTGCCAGCCAGGAGTTAACGCGGTAAGCTTTGTCAATTTGCCAGCCTTGGTTGGTCCCTGGTCTTCCCATCAGGCGGTCAAAAGCTTCCGATAGGATCTGTTTCAGGTTCTCCTGTTTCTCCTCACGCAGCCCCCTTACTCTTAATGCAAGCTCCATTTGTCGGTACTGTATCATAATAATTTCTTTTTCAGCATTTTCCACTTTTTGTTCCACCACCTCTGTTTTCAATGTCAAGTTAGCATTGGCATCATTAAGAACCTCTAGAGTATCTTCCACTCCAGAAATATGTTCTGTTAATACAGTTACAAGACTCAGCATGTCGTCTCTAATTTTATCAACCTTAGCCTCAAATTTCTCATACAACTCCTGTTTAAGTCCTTTTATTTCACTTTTAATTTCACTTTTAATTTCTTCTTTCATTTCTTTTATTTCCTCTTTTCTCTCCTCTCTATTATCTCTAAATTTATCTTCCATTTTAATTGTCTGTGCATTAAGAGCCTCGCTTAGATTACTCAGAAAAAATTCTTTCGTTAATACATCCCCAGCAGGGGGCGTAGGAAGCGGAGGCTGCAGCTTTGTGCCAGGCACTGAGGGTGTACCCCTGGAAGTAGAGGGTGAAGACTTCAAGTTAATATTTGGTTTTGAGGCCATTTCAAAATTTGTCTGCCTGCAGTTAATAAAACTCTATCGCCTAAATATGCAGCTTTAAGTAAAGAGGCTTTTATTTTGAAGTTTAAGGCTTGGCAAAACTTTCAGTGAGTAAACATTGTAACAAGACCGTTCAACAGATTCATCACCATTTAACTTCCAAATAACAAAGTTAATGAAGGAGTAAAATTCTTCTATTGTGAAACCAAAACATTTGATAAGCTATCTCTTTTGTTTTGAATTCTTTTGAAGTCTTGTGAGGATTAGCAAAAAGTGTTCGTTATTACCGGAGAAACCAGCCTGCTCGGCGCCATTTTAAAAGCCTCTGAGTAAATAATTTTTCGGAGGAGAAAAAGAGAAGAAACTAAAATGTTGATAAGCAATTATTGTCCTCGCAGTAAACGGATTCAGCTCGTGATAAGATTAAATCAAACAAAACTTAGAGCAGAGTGGGAGAGACCTACTTTGTCCTGCACAAGGCAGTTTGAAGTTCCCAGCACGGACAGCCGTTCTGCCTTGGGCTCGCCCCCCTTTCCTTGCAAGCACAAAAGCTGCAAAAATCGAAGAGCATTTGCCAGCAAAACAGTTTCTTCTTTCCCTCTTGCCTGAAGGATAAGAAAACCTGATAAGACGTCAGATGGAAGATCCTCTAAACAGGTACGTAGCCAGGAATTCGGAGGCAGCTGATTTTTTGCTGCCTTCACCAGTAGGCTCCTCCCAGGAAGTCCCATTTACAAACTTCTTTATATCCAGAATTATACTGCTGATTATTCTGAATGTATTTTGTTAGCTGAAACAGTGAAGCTCTCAATAATATTGGACATATTCCAAGACACTTTGTTCAATCATATTTCAGACTGGCAACTATGAACTAATGATCTCTTTCAACCAGCTTAGTTCAATGCACAGGATTCCTATGGGGAAAAAATAAAGAGCAAGGAACAACCATGATGGCTGGTTGACATTTTGGAAGAAAAAATAAAATAAAATAAAACATTTAATATTTCTAAACATATCAAAGTGTTTAGTTTGTTATCTGAAAAAGTGCATTAAAAATTGACGTCCAAAATATACAGTATGTAAGAATTCATTTTCAATTAACCAATTCCTTTATTCTCCTTTTCTGCTGTAACTTTCAGCATAGAACAGTAATATATTCCAAAATGTTTCCTTCCACTGTGATATCTTATAAAGATGCAAAGTTTTTGTTTCAGCTTTAGAATAAAGACAATCATCCAATTCATATTTTAAAGATCTTTTGTTTAAAAAACTTTTATCACTAAATTTTTAAGATTCTTGCTTTTCACAGGAATGTTTATCTGACAATTGAATTTTATTTGTTAATAGTATTAGGTTATCAATGCTGCACAGATACCTAGAGTTAAAACCTAATAAAATCAATAGGCTATTAATAAATTGTCTCAAGAATTTCTTGATGGAAACTTTGTAACATTATCACAACAGCAGCAACAGAAGTAACATTACAGGTAAACTTCCATACTTCACAATTTGTGGTTATCAATAACAATCATGTGTTTTAAAGCACAGCTTTTTGATTATCTACCATCAGATTACCTTGAATCTTACCATAGTAATAGATACAATAGAATTTAAACAGATTTTAAAGCACAACATCTTTTATATTCAGTTCAGAGTTTTGCTTTCTAGGAACCATAAGCAAAATTTCTGGACAAAAATCCCAAGCACAGAAGACATGGGTTTTTTTCTTTGATTTAATAAATTAAGTATCTTGGAGGATACTTAATTGCTTGTTTATTATATTTATTTACTAATTAATTATTACTAATATGAATTATTAAATGAATATACTCTTGGCATATGCAATATAGAATTAAAGAAACAAATTTCTTAAAAGAAACTCAAAACCATTACTGCACCCAAAATGCATTACATATAATTCTTTTTGATCAAGAGCACAAATGTATATTAATATATATTTCATTCTGTGAATTGAGGATTGTACATTAATTGTTAAAAGTGATTGTCACTCAAATGACAGTTAAATGGCTATAACATATATAAGAAAAATATGTTGTGTTAAAAATATGTTGTGTTAAAAATAATGGCACAGTGAATATATATATATATATATATATATATATATATATATATATATATATATATATATATATATAGTTATATAGTTATATAGTTATATAGTTAGTTATATAGTTATATAGTTATATAGTTATATAGTTATATAGTTATATAGTTATATAGTTATATAGTTATATAGTTATATAGTTATATAGTTATATAGTTATATAGTTATATAGTTATATAGTTATATAGTTATATAGTTATATAGTTAGTTATATAGTTATATAGTTATATAGTTATATAGTTATATAGTTATATAGTTATATAGTTATATAGTTATATAGTTATATAGTTATATAGTTATATAGTTATATAGTTATATAGTTATATAGTTATATAGTTATATAGTTATATAGTTATATAGTTATAGTTATAGTTATAGTTTTATATATATATATATATATATATATATATATATATATATATATATATATATATATATATAGTTATATAGTTATATAGTTATATAGTTATATATAGTTATATAGTTATATAGTTATATAGTTATATAGTTATATATAGTTATATAGTTATATAGTTATATAGTTATATAGTTATATAGTTATATAGTTATATATATATATATATAGTTATATATATAGTTATATATATAGTTATATATAACTATATATATATATATTTAGTGTCACAACCCCTGGTATGCCCCAATTATGGGAGGAAGCTAACTGCTTCCATTCTCTGTCCATCGGCTCGTCACAAGAGACCATCCAGACAGAAAGCCCAATATTTTACTGTTGCCTTTGTTACATTTGTGTTATATTTGTGCTGATAAATAAATAAAGGGAGACTAGTATAGATCTATTTCAAGATCTATGATGAGAGCTAAATAGCTTGAAATAGATCTATACTAGTCTCCCTTTATTTATTTATCAGCACAAATATAACACACACACACAAACACACACACACACACACATATGTGTGTGTGTATGTATGTATATATATATATATATATATATATATATATGTGTGTGTGTGTGTGTGTGTGTGTGTGTGTGTGTGTGTGTGTTTATTTGTGCTGATGAATAAATATAAATATAAATATGCAATGAATCAATCTATTTTAAGCAAATATATACATTTAGAACAGGAATAGGAATTATCAACTTTTTCTTTGAAAGCGCTGAAAATTATAAAGGTCAGACATTTCCAAAATGGCAGAATGAGTGATTGGATTAGGAGTGCCAAACAATATCACTCAATGAAAAATAATTTAATTTTATTTCAACAATAAATATTATTTAAACACTGATATTATTTAAAACACTGTCTCCTTCAAAACCCTTTCTGTCTCCTTCAATAGACTTTCAGGCCTCTGCCAACAATATTTCTTTCAAGGAAGTTCTCAGTTTCACCTACAACAAAGATAAAACCCTGAGCCTAGGCCAGAGCTCAACTGAGACAAAATTTAACTGTTTGCCTGGGAAATGTTACTTTGATCACGTCCAGTGTTTATTATCTTTCTGTTCTTTTATCATGTTTCTGTACATTAAAGTGGACTTTATGTTCATATTACAACAGAGTCAAAAGTGATTCCCAGTATTAAGTTCTTAAAAACGAACATAAAACTACTTAGGGACTTAGCAAAACACTTTGCAAGAAATCAAATACTGAAAATAAAGATGGGGCTATATATTTCATATATATCTCTCAGCTTTGTATTTTTTTTCCAGGAGTTATCTTAAATTCCATGATCGGTAAAATGAGGACCCAGATTATTGAGGGCAAATATGCTGATTCTGTAAACCGCTTCGAAAGCACTATGAAGCAGTATATAAAATAGTAATTGGTAAGGATTCAATAAAGTCAAACAATTTTGGAGAATCCCATTCTGGAATAGAGTTCTATTACTATAACAAAAATGTGATTCATTTTTAACAGGATATGACTCCACAATAATTTTTACAAATTATTTATGAACAAGCTGTCAAATGAATCAGTGGTACATTTTGCCCCATTGAAAACATACAGAAAAATAAAGTAGAATAGAAAAATTCTACAATTTGAAGATTAAGTCTTCCTGTTTATTTCTCTGTCCATGTATACATGCATCTAAGAAGCTGCTTAGTAAATATTGTTAACATGTGCCACATATTTAATCCATTAATAAATAAGAAACAGGACATCCCTCTCATTCTCTGGCTTCTTTAGGATTAGGATTAGTCATAGTCCTATTAGCATATCTGAGCTATGATCACCAAGGTATGGATAACTATCACTACACCCACTTGTAGGCAGTACTAGCAGGTGCAGATGAAATCAGCACATGTAAACCAGCTTCAAATTAAGGCAAGTCCAGGGCATTATCCTAAAAAAAACCCAATGATATTACATATTCAAACTGACTACATAAAGAGAAGAATTTCTTACTTCCAACTGAATCAGGGTTACAAGATACTAGACTATGGATGAAAATATTTGTAAGGTAATTGTTTTGTAGGCAGAAAGAGGAGAGATGGAGAAATCAGTTCCTTCTATGCTGATATTATTAGAAACCTGTATATATGTTCCTGTATGTTCCTTCTCAAGACAAACAAATTAGTTATTAATATAAGGCTGATTTGTATAACAAATGTGCAAAAATATCAATCAACACTAAACAAGTTGGATGTATCACCAAACTATATCCAGTAAATATAACCAATAAATACAAACATTTCTATTCATAACTGGAAGTCTACAATGGAATTTCTAACAGTGAATTCCAAACTGATAAACATCTGAATCTGGGTGCAGATTCAGTGCATTTAACAAAAAAGTTTATTTTCATAAGAGCCTTTCCAGTACATATTTTACCTTAGATTTATTTACTGTTGTATGGCAACGTTTTCATGCTTTCTGTTTCCTCTTTTCATTACACCCCAAATTTGCTAACACTATTTATGCAGATTGCAAGTAAACATCTGTCAAGAGATGAAAGTTGGGAAAGGCTATGTACAAATAAAAGACCTACTACTGTCACTAGATCTATTTCAAATTTCATGCATTATCTGCATTTTGAAAGGAATGTAGGATATATTCCAGCTTATTATGTGAGCAATGCTTAAGTGCTGAAGACACATTGAAACTTGAGCAGCTGAACGGAAGAACACACCCACAGTTGCAAACAGTGTTTAATATTAACAGGATCTAGGATGGAATTTATGGACATTCTGTAAAAACATTTACAGGTAGTTCTCAACTTATGACAGCAATTGTGAGCTGAATGTGTGTTGCTAAGAAAGGTGGTTATTTAACTGAGACACACCTGTTTTAGTGACTTTTTTGCCACAGTTGTTAAGCAAATCACTGCAACTAAATGAACATGCATTCCTTAAGTGAATCCCACTCCCCCTCATTGACTTTGCTTGTCAGTAGTCAGCTGGGTGATCACATTGGGATGCTGCAACTTTTGTAAATTCAAACTGGCTGCCAATTTTGATCATGTGACCATGACAATGCTGTGATGGTTGTTAAGTGTGAGGATTGATTGTAAGTGCAACTGATTGTAAATCATTTTCTTCCATTTTCAAATGGTCACTAAACAAATGATTAAGTAGTGGACTACCTGTATTCCATATTCTTCACGTATTCTGGAAGCTCTCTGAATGTATTATAACTTAACACAACTACTTCATATACAATGTTTGGAAAACCATCTAAATTCTCTACAGCATAAAGCTATGATTAATGTAACTACTTGTGTTGGGCTGAACCCCCACGGATATTGCTAGGACTCAAAATAAAAAGGTGTGTAAATTATTTTTGTTAATCCAATTTATATAACCACTCATCTCCCCCAAAGGGGACTCTGGGTGGCGCATAACAATTAAAACTTTAAAGGCTGAAAACACAGCAATTTTTTGTAGTGTCAGATAAACAGAACTGCACACTGTTTACAAACTGGTTTAAATTTATGCGAACACGGAGAGATGGAATCAGAATCATTTATTTACATAAAGAAAGAGAGAGATTATCAGACTTGTTTCATATTGTGCTTAGAAGTTCTGAAAGTACAGTGAGAACTGCTAGCTTTTCAACTGACATCAGTAAAACTCACTCCACTTTGCCCGATAAAAACCAGTTGCAAGAACCTACCTGGATCAAAATAGAGGAAGAAGTGACACTTAAGCAAAAGAAAACCTAGATGTCAAAAAGCAATTGCTGCCAGGAGTGCCGGAGAGATAGGAAAGTTGACAAACCAAACGAAGAGTGAGACTGCATTTTCACAGGGATGGCACAGCTGGCAACATCCTTTGGGGCTGTGCCCAGGGGAAGAAGAGCACTGACAACAAGCTCTCCTGTTGCCTTGACTCTCAGTTCATGACTTCCAAGCCGAAAGGACGCCCCACGACTCTCTTGCACCACACCTGCTCAACAGAGTGCAGCCTCCTGAACTGAGAAGCCTCGACCCTCCTTGACCCGCAGGGGAAAGAAGGGGGGGGGGAATTCCCTTTCAAGTCAGCCAAGTCTCGCCAACCGAGTGGGTGGTCACGGAGCGGCGCGCGCAAAGGGGCTTTGGGAAGGGGGAGGCTAGACTACGTTCCACTCCCGCGTTCTTTGTTTTTCATTGGCTATAAGGCCAGCCTTACTCACCCACAGTAGCCAAGGTCTCCAGGTCTTCAAGTCTATGAGCGGGGGAATCCGAGGCCGGCGGCGCGGGAGAGCCTCGGCTAGCTGGACCCGAAGAACAAATGGGTTGGGGTTCGCCGGTCCCTGCCGCCTCGCAGCCCATAGGACTTCTGGCTCCTACTTTAGCCCGCACGGCGCTCAAAGTCTCCATAGGTGGGGAAGAGAGGTAGTAAAGGTCCTCCTGTCAGGGCAAACTTGGAAGTCTTCGGAGGCGGCCTAGCCTCTTTCTCCTTTCAGGAGCTGCAGAGGTCCCGAGCCGGGGCTACTCCTTGGTTCCGTTTCTCAGCAGAATGGCTGTCGGCGCTCCGCATCGCGCCAGAGCGCAGCTTCTTCCTGCGGGGCTTCTGCTTGCTCTGGGTGTAAGTCAGCGCCCGGGCGCGTCTCGCGGGCAAGGTCGCCGACGCTGCTGGCTTCGCTCCTCTCGCGCTTCCCGCCGGCGCCTCAATGCAGACAATGGGCTTGCCGGGAGGACGCCGAGTCTCATTCGCCAGTCAGCCGGTTGCACGCGGGGACGAAAGGGGCGGGGTTTGGCTCCCTGCAGCTGCGGCAAGAACCCTGGAGTGGGCGGGGAGAAGAGCGGCCCGAGGAAGAAGAGGGGTCGGGAGGGGCTGCCCGCCGGTCGGAGCCCTCAGAACTCATTGGTGGTGGTGGTGGTGGTGGTGGTTGTGATGGGCGGAAGATGCTCGCATTTCTTGGAAAGTCGTAGGCAATGGAACTGCTTCACCTGGGCGTAAAGGAGTTGCGTGCGAACCAGAGGAAGCGCTGCTGTTCGCAGAGAACCACGAGCTGACGCAACAGCTTTTGGTATTCAAGGAAGCGCCCTCTGGGGTCATTTCCTCTGTATATATACATATGAGATAGCTAATATTGCAAGAAGACAAAAAAAGGTACAAGAAAGTAGGAATAAAGGGAAAGATATTTAAAAAAGGATATAGGTATAAATAAGTGGCTTCTGATATCATTTACAGCAACTATGTCCAATTATGTTTTAAGGTCTCTCTAAAGTTACATCGTAGTTTTCTTGTTATGATCTATCTACCTAACCATAAAAAAATAAATTGTTTAATTTTTTAAAAACTCAAAGTCCATAATAGCAATAGCAATAGCAGCAATAGCAGTAGACTTATATACCGCTTCATAGGCCTTTCAGGCCTCTCTAAGCGGTTTACAGAGAGTCAGCATATTGCCCCCAACAATCTGGGTCCTCATTTTACCCACCTCGGAAGGATGGAAGGCTGAGTCAACCCTGAGCCGGTGAGATTTGAACCGCTGACCTGCTGATCTAGCAGTAGCCTGCAGTGCTGCATTTAACCACTGCGCCACCTGGTCTCTCTCTCAGGTCATTTCTAAGTCCCTCCTTGGCTCCCTTTGTACCGAAACTTGATTTTCTGTTTCTGATGGGTTTCTCCTTCTAACTTCACTTTTACAGAATCTCTCTTAGGTGCATTTATTGAAATGAATAGCACCAGGGCGCAAAGGGCTGGCTAGACAGAATCTCCACCTTTCTGTCAGATGGATGATCAAAACTGTATTAATCTGCATAAAGTAACACTGGATAGCTGAATTGGATATCCAGTTATGAGGTGACTGCCATACCCCATAGAATTTTACCTATACTTTACCTATAATTACAGGGATTCTGTATATACTGTGTTTACTGCTCTTCTGTGTTATGTTCTCATACTCTAAATAATAACCATATTAAGAAAAAACTTTGATAAATGAAGCTGGTACAGTGATGGGCTGCTACAGATTCTCCTGGCTTCAGGAGAACTCTTCGCTAATGTTATGGCAAGTTCAGAGAACCTCCAAATCCCATCCCTGGTTGGCCCCTCCCATCCCTCCCCTCCCAGAAGTCTCCACATGGCCCTTTTTGGATGCGAGGTAAGTGCAGGGACCATGCAAAGGTTTGGGGACAGGGAAAAACGGGCCTCCCAGAAGTTCCAGAGGGCTTCCAGAGCCTGGGGAAGGCGAAAACTCCCACCCCACCGTGGTGCAGCAGGCCGACTAGGCCCTGCCCACCATGGCCATGCCTACCCTGCAACTGGGCAGAGAACCCGTTGCTGAAATTTTTGAAACCCACTGGTAGTTGTTTAAAAGCATAAGAAGTTTGGAATTGGGTTTATTTAGAGAGCGAAAAAGATCGGATACAAAGAAAACTCTTTTTGGTAAAATGACTGCTTTAAATACTTTTCTCCTTGGTATATTAGTTAACTTGACATAATAGACTTAGCTAAAACAAATTGCCTTACTGTCTTAAGATATGTAATCACAGGTATTTTCTTCATAGTATGATTCAACACACTATGTCATAGAATGATACAGGAACTCTGATTTAATGCATATTTTGAAACTTTTAAAGGTTGTGTTTCACAGTGCAATTTTATTTGATTATGGTTTTAGAGTGCTTTGTCATCTGCAATGAAATTTTATTTGGAAGAGCGGCTTATAAAGTCTTAGAGGTATGTAAAATGCTCAGAAACAAAAATGGACCAAGAGATCTAATTACACTAACTCACTGAAAATATCCTGTGTACATTTCCTCAAAAATGTAATGACTCCAGTGTAACAACATACATTTATATAAATGTAAAAATAAGTATTTACAGTATATAAATAAGCACTCAAGTATTTACTAAATGTTAAAGTAAATACTAAGTTTGCCACAATATTGTCTTCTGGGTATATTCAAGATGCTGGTCATTGTCTCTAAAGCCTCACATGGTATGAAACCATCAGGAATTGCCTGTTTTTCATAGTGATAAATAGTGACCTGTTCCTTGGAGCTGCATCCCCCAGAAATTGATATGGTCTGTACCTAACCTGTCCCTGACAATATTTTTTTAATTGACTTTTCTTCCATACTTAGTGATAGAGTAAAAAGCTCTTTTAAATCATGGAGTCATATGAAAGCATAGCATGTTGTCCATTAGATAATAGTTGATTTTATATAAGGCTATTTTTGTGAAATGTCTGAGAGACATGTTGCAGATTGTGGCCTGGAAAGGCTAAATATTGAAAATTTAAGCAGTGCTGGAATAGAGTGATATATATTTGTTAGAGCAGTCCACTCAGTCTTTGCCATATTTAGAATCAAGATTTTACTTGGGAAACTTTACATAGGACATATTGATATGAGTTCTACTTCCTTCTGCTACCTAAATAATTTATAACAGACTTGTTCATTGTCTTATTCTTAATATTTGTGACATTGCCACATTGTGACATAGTGAGTAGTCTCCTGCCACTAGAAGTTTCCAAAGAGTTAATCAGTTCTTCATGGATGCTACTGGTTGTTTAGAGTAACGGAAAATTCATTTCCTAGGGGAAAAAAATAGTTGTCTTCTCTTCAGTCCACGTTTTTAATATCTGTCACATGCATATGTCATTTGCAAAACAACCAACAAATGACAAAACTTGAATCATAATTAAACTACTTAGCTATTCAGATATCATTGTTTTGGATATTCCTGTTGATGGATGTGAAAGATGCATTATATGCCATGAATTATGCAGTCAACTACTTTTTACAGTGACTATAACTTGTTTTATGTCACAATAGTAGTGAAAAAAGACAAGGGGCATTCTTCATTCTACTGTTTTCATATCAGTCGAGTAACCAAAATACTTTTGTTTGTCCCTTTTTCATAGAGAGAGAGAGAGAGAGAGAGAGAGAGAAAGAGAGAGAGAGAGTTATCTCATGTTCTATAGGTCCATCCAATGAGCCAGAATTATTTTTTTCTTTTATAATAAAATAGTGTTAGGAGAAATTACTAAACAATAAATAGACCCAAAAGCGGAAGTATTCCTATTAGGTATATTAAGAGGAAACTATAGTAAAAAAATCAATATATCATATTACACATAATAACAACACAACGCAGAAAACTGGAAAAACTATAGTACCCCCTCTGAAGAAATGGTGATTTAAAAAGTGTTAGAATGTGCGGACATGGATAGGCTAACAATGGAAATAAAAGAAAGAGGAGAAATGGAATATTATCTGATTTGGGACACATGGTATAACTGGTTAGAGAATAGAAGCAAAGAATAAGAATGTAAAGATGTAAATTAAGAAGTGACAAAAAGGGATGTGTGTGTGTGTGTGTAACCAAATAGTGTAACATTGTATAGAATAAAAGGAAAGAGGAAGAACAAGGAAAACAATTTGTATGTACTTAGGAGATATAATGATATCAGAGCTCTGTAAAAATTGAAACTGTGATATAAAATGAAGAAAACTGTTTAATAAAAACTATTTAAGTAAACCAGTGCATATTAATAGAGCAATTTGATAGAACTGGGAAAACCTTTATAGGTTCAAGTAACAATACCAACTGTATTTAAGTTGGTACATATTTTCTCATGTTCTATAGGTCCATCCAGTGAGCCAGAGTTATGTAACTATTTTTTCCCTTTTATAATAAAATAGTATTAGGAGAATTTTTGTCACAATCAATGCAAAGTCTCTATAGAAAGCCTCATCATCTCCCTGTTAAGAAAAATCAGTTTTATTCTAAGTTTCCTAATTTCTTTTTCCAGAGACTTTCAGATCCAATGTAGACCCTGATGGTGATGATGATAATAATAGTTAAAATGTCTTAGGCCTTAGTAAAGAAAATATTTTTTAGTTGCCTAAGCGACTTGCATTCTAATGCAGCAGTGTGATAATGCAAATGTCCCTAAATATTTGAAGATGCCTCTCACCTTAGTAATTAACTTAATTACCTAATGAGCGAAGTACATTTATAGGTAGTGACAGAATAGAATCAAAATGTCAGCAAGAAACTTAAAAGGAAGTAGTGTTGAATTACAATACAGGACACATGTGAAATAAGTAAACAACTTGTTTCAAATTCAGACATAAATCAAACAGGAAGACATGCTTCGTTCTTTAGTGAGATTATAATCAAAAGCACATGTATTTATTTAACTATGATAACCACTTTTATTTATAGATTAACTTGCACTATTATTCCTGTATGCATAATTCCAGGAATATATGGGGTCAAAGGTAGCTTTAAGAATAATTTGTTATTTGTTATTGACTTCCTGGGCGGGATCTTGCTGATGGTAGCAGCTTAACAGAGCTGTTCCCGAGTTCCTGGTCGCGTTATCTGTTTAGATGATCGTCTATCAGACATCTGACAGGTACCTTATCCTTCAGGCAAGAAGGGAAGGAGAGAGGTCCAGCTGGGCAAAGTGCCCTTTTGATCTTTGCAGTTTTTCTGTCTGCAAAGAGAGGGGGGCAGCCGAAGCAGAATCATCTCCGTGCCGGAATCTCCAGCTGCTTTTTGCAGCTCGAAGTAAGAATCCTCCCACTTAGAACAATATTTGAACTATTTGATTTTAATACAAACAGAGTTCGTATGCGAGAACTTCATTTGTTTATTTAAATCCTAGCTTCATTTTTACAAGATCTTCCTTCGTTAATTTTGCTTTTAAAATGGCGATGATGAATTCTCCGTAACAATGTTTACCTTTCTAATCTTCTTGTGAAGAACAGCTATAAAACTTCAAAGGAAGGGAGTGAATCATCACTTTGCCTCATAGCTGGCACTTTATAAGACTGTCTTTTATCAATCTTGCTAATATATATCTCTAATATAGAGAAGCTTAAAATGGCGATGAATATGCTGAATTGTCTCGTTACGATGCTTATTTACTGAAACTTCTTATAAAGTTAGAACGAGCCTCAAAACTCCAAAATAAAGGGGGAGATTCAGTACCTCTTTCCTCAGCTGTACAGTGGGCCAGTAGAGTTTTATTAATTGCTTGAAGATAAAACTTGGAATGGCTTCAAAACCAAATCCTACTTTGAACCCCCCCCCCCCGAAGCACATCTCCAATACCTAGTACAAAGTCGCAGCCTCCGCTCTCCATGCCCCCTGCTGGCGATTTGCTAACGAAAGAATTATTCATGAGGGAAATGAGTGAGGTTATCAACACCCTGACAATTAAAGTGGAAGATAAACTTAAAGTCTTTAAAGAGGAGATAAAACAGGAGATAAAACAGAAAATAAAACAGGAGATAAAAGAACTTAAAGAGGAGCTGTATGATAAGATTGATGCCAGGGTTGTTAAGATTAAGGATGATATGCTGGGGCTGGTAACTGTACTGACAGAACATGTTTCTGGAATTGAAGATAGTCTAGAGGATCTTACTGAAGCTAATACCAACTTGACTGCGAAAACAGAGGTGGTGTAACAAAAAGTTGAAAATGCTGAGAAAGAAATTATTATGATACAGTACAGGCAAATGAAACTGGCATTAAGAGTAAGGGGGTTGCGTGAAGAGAAACAGGACAATTTGAAACAGATTCTTTCAGAAGCTTTTGACTGTCTGGTGGGAAGATCGGGGGCTAAGTTTGACTGGCAAATTGACAAAATTTACTGCGTTAATTTGTGGATTGCAAAGCAGAAGCAGCTTCCTCGAGACATTGTTATATATTTTGCTACAAGAGAGCTCAGAAACACAATATTGCAAGAGTCTTATAATACTAAGCTCCAAATTGGGGGTCACGATCTGACTGTTTTGAAAGAGATACCACCTCAAATGCTAAGAGCCAGGAGAGATTACGCTTTTTTAGTCGAAGAACTTAGAAACCGTCAGATACAGTACAGATGGGACGCACCATTTGGTATTATATTTACATTTGATAGGCAAAGATATCATCTCAACTCAGTATGGAAAGCTCGAGATTTTTACCATAATATTTTGATGGCTGGACATCCTGCATCATCTGGACCTGTAGAAAGACCACAAGAAGGACAGGACAGACAGCAAACTACACAACTACCAGATAAGATGGAGCATCTTTCTCCCCTAGAAGCGCAAGGTGTTATGGAACAAAGACCTAGCCGTATGATTACTAGACGAATGGAGAAACAAGCTAAAAGGCAACAACTTCAACAATCACCGGCCTTCGATTAAGGAGCTACAGCAACAAGTACAGAAGCAGTGGGAGGAGCTAGGCCAAAGATTAAACAGGCCATGCAGGAAGCTCTAAAAAAGCTTCAGGTAACCAAAGATGACAACTAAGATTTTAACATGGAATGTCAATGGATTGAATTCTCCACAGAAGAGAAAGAAAATATTTCACTATCTTAAACAGTTCAAGAATGACATAATTTGTTTGCAAGAAACTCATATCAAATCAACTGATCAAAAATATCTGATTAATTCAAAACTTGGTCAACATTTTGTAGCTTCTGCTATGGAAAAGAAAAATGGTATAGTTGTATACTTAAGAAAAGATATGAAAGCTGAATTAATTGAAGCAGATCCCTTTGGAAGATACATCGCGTTAGATCTAATCCTAGAAGGGAAAAAGACATTACTTTTGGGAATTTATGCCCCTAATCAACAGCAAGACGGATTCCATAGAAATCTTCATGCCAAATTAGTACAGTGGGACTATAGGTCTTGTATACTACTGGGTGACTGGAATGGGGTTATAGACACTAAGAGAGATAAGAAGATTTCTCGCCAAAACACCAAGATGCAAGCAAAGCTACCTAAATCCTTTTTTGATATGATGGATGACTTTGAACTGAGAGATATTTGGCAAGAAAGAAATGCAGAGGAATATGATTTCACTTTCTTTTCTGATAGACATCAATCCCTTTCTAGGATTGATTTCATACTAATCACTAATTATTTACTTTCTAGGGTGAAGAAGACAAAGATTGCGGCTAGGGTCCTTTCGGATCATAACTCAGTTTGGATGGAATTGGGAAGGGTGGTACAGGCAAGAAGGTCTTGGAGATTGAATGAAAACTTATTTAGATATGAAAAATATATCAATGATTGTAAAAAATTGTTAACCAAATACTTTGTTTTTAATATGAATAAGGGTACACCTATGGAATTCGTATGGGATGCAAGCAAAGCGTATATGAGAGGAGTACTGATAAATATAAATAAATCACATAGACATAAACAAGGGGTAAAACGAACAGAATTGGAAGAGGAAATTAAGAGGAAAGAGCTGGAGTTAACAATGAATCCAGGCGATACAAAGGTTAAGGAAGCAATCACCATATTAAAATCTCAATTTGACATGTTGATCTCCGACCAGGTAGCCACTAGTTTGTTATACGCTAAACACAATACTTTTTGTAACACAAATAAACCTGGCAGATAGTTAGCTTATCAGATTAGGAAAAAAAAGGAAAACTCGAAATATATCTAAACTGACTTACAGAGGGAAGGAGGTGTTTCAACAGGATGAGATTCAAAAGGTATTTCGGGAATTTTTTACAGAGTTGTATAAGGGGGATAAAATTAATGGTTTAGATATAGACAAATACTTAGACAAAGGTAAAATACCCTTAGTTAAAGAAGAGCACAGGCAAAAATTGAACCAACCAATAACCTCGGGGGAAATTTTACAGGTAATTAAGCAGTTAAAGTCAGGGAAGGCACCAGGTACAGATGGTTTGACAGCGGCTTACTATAAAAATTTACAGTCAGAAATGGTAGAACCTCTTAGAGAATTATTTAATAAGATTCAAACGGAAGGTAAGGTGCCTCCATCTTGGAAGACAGCGTTTATATCCTTGATACCCAAAGAAGATCAAGATACTACCCAACCAAAAAATTATAGACCTATCTCATTACTCAATGTAGATTATAAAATTTTTACTAAAATACTAGCAAATAGGTTAATGCTGGTTATTCAACAATTGATACACGCTGACCAAACAGGTTTTATACAAGGGAGACAGATGAAAAGTAATGTTAGATTAATTATTAATGCATTAGAATATTTGGGAAAGAACAACCAAATTTCTGCTGTGTTCATATTTTTGGATGTTGAGAAAGCCTTTGATCGAGTTAATTGGCAATTTCTGTTGAAGATATTGCAAAAAATGCAGATAGGAGATAGCTTTTTACAGTCAATTAAAGCAATATACCAACAGCAAACAGCTCAAATCATAGTCAATGGAAGCTTAACAGACTCTTTTCAAATTGGAAAAGGTACAAGACAGGGCTGTCCTTTGTCCCCACTATTGTTTATTATAACTTTGGAAGTATTGTTGAATAAAATAAAATATGGGGCTTGGATGGTCTAAAAGGAATTAAGATTAGGCAGCAAGAATACAGAGTGCGTGCTTTTGCGGATGATTTGGTCATAATATTGGAACAACCGCAGGAATCCAGTATGGTTTTAATGAATATGATTAATCAATATGGTCAAGTGTCTGGTTTTAAAATAAACTTAGGGAAAACAAAAATATTAGCTATAAATATGAATACTAAACAAAAGGAAGAATTAGGAGGAATGTTAGGATGTGATTTGTATGGGCAGGAAAGAAGCCGAGGGTAAAGCTGAAAATAATGCAAGATCCATGCGAGAGAGGAGGCTTGAAACTACCCAACCTAAAACTATATTATGATGCAGTGGTGCTATCTTTAATTAGTGATTGGATTCATTTAACTAATGATAGGATATTGAATATTGAGGGATATGATCTGGTATATGGTTGGCACGCCTACCTGTTATTCAACAAAAAACTGGACAAGAATTTTAAAAGTCATATTTTAAGAAATGCTTTACTGAGGGTCTGGAAAAAATATCAACATAAACTAAACAACAAGATACCCATGTGGGTAATTCCTAGACATGCAATTGAAAATATGAATATAGCACAAAAACAGGATAGAACTACTTATAGACAGCTCCTCATCTTGGAAAGGGGGGCACTACAACTAAAACCCTTAGAGGTATTGAAAGAGGAGAAGGCAATTCAAACATGGTTCCAATATGGGCAATTACAGGCCAGGTGGAAAACGGATCAAAAAATTGGTTTTATCCAAGTGGAGGATAATCTATTTAAACAATAAGAGACCAAAGTTTAATGCATATAAAGAGGATATATAATGTATTAATACAGATGGATTCGGAAACAGAACTAGTTAAAGATTGTATGGTAAAATGGGCTCAAAATATTGAAGAACCCATAATGTTGGATACATGGGAAAGAATTTGGGTAAGAAATGTGAAATTTACACAAGCTCAAAACCTGAGAGAAAATTTTTATAAGATGTTCTATAGATGGCATTTAGATCCTAAAAAGCTGGCTTCTATGTATCCAAATTTACAACCCAAATGTTGGAGATGTGGTTCTCTCGATGCTACATATTTTCATATATGGTGGACTTGCCAAAAAGTTAAGGCATTTTGGATAAAAATATGGTGGATTATGCAAAATATCTTTAAAAGAAGGATAAAGTTTACTCCTCAGTTATTTTTGCTAGGTATAAGTACTGACTTTACAGTGGTAGAGACTAACTTGATTCTGCACTTAATAACGGCAGCAAGACTGTTGGTGGCGCAATACTGGAAGAAGGAAGACCTGCCTACAACTCAAGAATGGACATTGAAAGTTACAAATTTAGCCGAGATGGCTAAAATATCAGCATATCTTAAAGATCACTTAAATGAGAGATATAAACAAGACTGGAAAAAATGGATTGACTATATACAAAACAAATACGGGACTAAGAAATTCCAGATAGCCTATGCTTAAGATCAGGAATGATTTAAATTGTTCAAAGTTAGCTTAGCAAGAAGAAGCTAAGATCAATGTAGAGATGTTATTAACTTTTTTTTATTTTTTTTTTCCCCCTCAATATACTTTAGACTGTGTTTGTTAAAAATCTATACCGTGTACGGGTTCTGGGAAGTCGGGGGGGGAGGAGGTGGGGGGTCAGGGGGGAGGGAGGGATATATATATTAGGTTAGACACGATGTGTTAGATCTCAATGTAATGTGACTTCACATGTATACTGTTTTTCTTTAATCTCTCTTTAAAAATAGGATAAGCCAAGTACATTGACATATAGTGGAAATACACCAAGGGGAGGAGGAGTGGGAAAGAAGAAAGATGGGCAGAGAGGGATGGGAGAGAGGGTGGGAGGGAAGGGGAGAAGGAAGGGGGGGAGTGGATCTGGAGAGAGGAGTGGTAGAGGGGGAGGGGAAGTAGGGTAGAGGGAGGGAGTTAGAAAATTGGAGGGGGTGGAAGAAAGAGGTGTATGGAGAGTGGAAGAAGTATATTGGGTTTCTATTTTCTGGGGTATTGTTGACAAGAGTAATTGCTGCAATTATTGTTTAATACTGTATGGTGTTGGCTATGCACAGTATACATGTGAGTGTATGAAAATGAAAAAATAAAAAATATTACTCAAAAAAAAAGAATAATTTGTTATTGTATTAAAATTTGCATTTTAATGGTAAAGATATATGTTCAGTCTTTGGATATTTCAAATATAATAGTTAAACTTCATTTTGGAGTTTGCTGTTAATTTAGGTTGGGCTGATGAGTTAAGAAACAGTCTACTTACTTTAAGTGCCTCACTTATCCAGTGTGCCTGGATATGTTTATATGTCCTGTGCAGGTATGAAGTCCTTGTGATCATATCTTTTGCATACCATGCATTCAGGAATGTCTTAAGTCCCAAAAGCCTCTTTGTGGAATGTGCTGCAGTACCATGTCTCATGGAAGGAAAACTCATGGATTTGGAAAAGCAAATTGACATGATCTATGTGGAATGGCTGCCTTTAAAGCATATATTTCTTAGTGGGAAAGTCACACAGCTACTTGTTCAAAATACCAGAATTACATAACAAAAAGTATAAAAAATATGACTAAAGAACTATTGCAGAGAACTAGGAATGTCCAAAACATTTCCTTATCCTTATAGTAGTGAAAAATACCTGGATGAAGAAGGTCTGGCAAAAAAAAAATCTGCAAATACTATCACAGCAACAATGCAAAATGAATGGCTTGCGCCTCTGTCCATCAATACCATTGGAAGATCCATCCTACAGAAATGCTAAATTCATGGAACATTTTTAGAGATGCTATGAATTTCCATATCCTTTTATGGACCAAATACTGTTGCTTTACTTGAATGATGTATGAACAAAGCAAAATACATTCCAAATTCTTGTATATCATAAAAATAAAAATATTACATATTTATGTGCTGGTTTTTATTATTTCTTTTTGGGGTTTATTGGTATTTTTGTGAGCCACCCAGAATTGTGTCCATAAGACAGTTGGACATGCAAGTCTTAAATAATAGTCATGTGTTTTGCGTTTAGGATTATAAGATGCAATATATGAGTTCTAAAATAATTGAATTGGTTTACTTTTGGGGTACTTCTAAGCCATCTTTTATTCTTGACATTTGAAGGATATTCAGAAGGCAATTGGAATTTCTTTTGAAATGTAGAAATAAAATATAGACTTCCAAATTGATTTTGAAAGTTTCAAACCCAATTGGGGCTTGGGACAGGATTTTACACAAAGCACTTTTTCCCCTGAATTGATTCAATTTATTGAATTATTTTATTAATTTGAATCAAATGAGGATTGAATTCTGTATCTTTACACATTTGTATAATGGCATTTTTTTGTTCTTGGTTTTAAGTTGACAGTTCCTAAAATACATTTCATCATTATTTCATTTAATATGTATGTAGTGATGTGGTGGCCTAGAGGTGAAGATGATCGCCTCCTACTTGGAAGGTTGAGAGTTTAAAGTTAGGTGACAGGAAGGACATCCAGCTAATAAACAATCAGCTCCATTCAGTCGCCTTGACTCCACTCCGGAGCAAGGGATTACAGGGTTGTAAAAAGAATACACACACACACACACACACACAAACACACACAAGTCTCCTGAATGTGTTTATCTGCCTTAATAAGTTATACTATCCTGAATAAATGACACAAGCTCAGTAAATTCTGATGCATCATAAAAACAGTCTTTGGTCTATAAGTAATGGTTTAATGGCATCCTGTCACAATTTCATTTCTTCCAAACAAAAATGAACTAATTATCTGTTCCCAAACAACTGATCGTGTGACATTATGTATCATACACTAGGGAAGCTAGGCGAGCAGGTATGGCAAGTTTATTGCCCAAAAAGAATTACTATTTTTTCCAGGTAATAATTAACTATAAAACTAGGACTGCAATTCTATAAATTCACATCCTGGCAAAAAATATTACTGAATTACAGAGATGTTGTTTTTCATCAAATTAGAGAATGTATATGTTAAAAGGACCTTACAGAGCATCTAGTCCAATCATCTTTTGTCTTAACCTTCTATAATAAAAGGTCACATAGTTCATTCCTTGGTGTCTCTCTATATCTCTAACTCTCTATCTCTTTATCTCTCTCTCTCCCTACACACTAGAACTCATGGACTTATGATTTCTATTCTGGTCCTTTGATATATTAAACCAACTTGTCATATTTATAAAGAAAAAGTCCAAGGAAGCATACCGTGTTTCCCTGAAAATAAGACATGCCCTGCTAATAAGCCCAATTGGGCTTTTCAGAGCATGCACCATAATAAGCCCTCCCCCCCAAAATCCGCCCGCCCCCAACTAAGCGCATGCGCAACCGGTCCCTGCCATTACCACTGTACCACCTACCGGTACAGCTTGCGGGGCCAAAAGAGGGCTCGCCGCAAAAACGACAGGCAAAGCAAAGTGCTTCCACCCCCCGCCCTTCCCTCCCGGGCAAAAAGAGCCCGCCTCAAAAACAGCGGCAGGGCAGCAATGCGATCACCCCCTCCCGCCTGTTCCTTCTCATGCAAAAAAATACCGCCCACCCCAATGGTAAAGGCAGCCTGCCTGGTTCCCTTCCCCACTGTTCCTTTAGCGAGGGGTGGCAGGTGGGGGAGGGAGAAGCGAGACGCATGTCCTAGCGCTACCAGAGACTGACAGCTCTGCTGCATTCCTTGACCTTTTGCCCATTGAATCATTGCCTCATGAGTTGAACTCATGAGGTTTTTTTTACAAGGGGATTCAATGGGCAAAAGGGCGAGGAATGCAATGGACCTGGAAAGGTAAGAAGTGCGCCTCGCTTCTCCCCCTCCCCCCACCTGCCATCCCTTGCTAAAGGAACGGCAGGGAAGGGAACCAGGCAGGCTGCCTTTACCATTGGGGTGAGGTGGGCGGTGTTGGGCCACGAGGGCGCCTCTTACCTGTCCAGCTCCGTCGCATTCCTTGTCCTTTCGCCCATTGAATCCCCTTGTAAAAAATACCCTTGCAAGTTGAACTCATGAAGTTTTTTTTACAAGGGGATTCAATGGGCGAAAGGGTGAGAAATGCAACGGACCTGGAAAGGTAAGAGGCGTGCCTCGCTTCCCCCCCTACTTGCCACCCCTTGCTAAAGAGATGGCAGGGAAGGGAACCAGGCAGGCTGCCTTTACCATTGGGGCGAGGTGGGCGGTGTTGGGCCACAAGGTGTGCCTCTTACCTTTCCAGCTCCATCATGTTCCTCGCCATTGTGTTCAGGGAAGCCTCTGGTTTAAAAAAACCCTTCTCGTGATTTCAAGAAGTTTGAGTGAACTCGCGAGAAGGGGTTTTTTTATCAGCCACCTCCCCTAGCACAATGCCAAGGAACACGACAGAGCTGGAAAGGTAAAAGGCGCGCCTCACTTCTCACCTTCCCCAGAAAATATTAAGCCCTCGCCTATAATAAGCCCAAGGTCATATTTCGTGGGGGCAAAAGAAAATAAGACCCTGTCTTATTTTCGGGAAAACATGGCAATTTCAAGTAATATGGACTAGATTCACTGTTTTTTAGTAAATAATTATAGCTAAAAATAAGTTGGCACTATTGTTATAAAGCTTGCTGGTCTTACTGCTAGTTCTACTTCTCAAACTCCTCATTAGCTATCAGTTAAAAAATTAAAGAGGTAAAAATTATATCTAAAGTGTGTTTATCTGACAGTGTAATAGGGAATGGCTACTTAGTAGATAAGAATATATGAATTGCAAGCTGATGGCGCCTCTTAGGTCTACATACATATTTTATCAAGTTTTGTTGATACCCATATAATATAAATGTCTCTTATAGTGACTCCCGGTAACCTAAAACAATATATGACCCAATTCAAGTATTTGGGGATGGGGGTGGGTGTATGTGTGTTTTGATGTATGTATGTATGTATGTGTGTGTGTGTGTGTGTGTGTGTGTGTATGTGTGCATACATACATGCATACACACATATCTGTTTTTTTTAATTAAAACTATTACAGTATTCTTACATAATACGTAAGAAATCTTAATTTTCCTTCTCTGTGTGCAACCTATTACTTTGTCTTCTTCTCTCATACTGTACAATTTAAACAAAATAAATATAAGATTATTTACTAAATAATTCATAATTCTGATTTGGCTAAAATGTACACAATTGACTTTCTTCTCTTGTAACTTAACTGGCATTTATCTTTATATATTTCCAGTAGTCTTTCTTCATTTTCCCACCAAATTTGCCAATGCAAAATTTAGGTTTTCAAATTTTGATTTGATTTCCAATTCGTAAGGTGAGCGGTGGGTTCAGAATCAGTCCAAGATTGTTTTCCAGAATTCCTTCATTCATTTGCCTTCATTTGTGAATGAATTCTTTCTATTCAGTATATGTCCTACATTCTGCAGTGCTTCCTCCATCATGTTTCGCTCCTGCATATGATTCTCTGTTTCATGTACATCACAGCTAGATTAAGTTTAGGAAGTTGGAAGAAAGAAAATACCAGAGTGAGACATGCACATGTGTTATGGCTGCGTGAACTCTCCTTGTTTACTTTCATTTACATCATTATTCAGTTCTAATTTTCTACATTGTTTTTGCTTCTGACATCTGATGTATAAAAGTCAAAAATCTCAAAAAAAAATATTATGGTTTATAGACATTTACCTTCTCACCTATCTACAATACTTTTTTCAGTATCAGTAAATATTACAATTTGCTTTATTATTGAAAATGAAAAGTAACAAACTTTGCAGTGTTTTTTGTATTTTAAAATCTATAAAGTATTTGAACTGTCCTCTTTACACACGCACACACTCACACACACACACAACAAAGCACCAAGCTAAAAGGATTTTAAGCACATTAACAATCAGGTTGTTATTTATTTAGAAATCAGTAAAGTTCACATGATTATAGTTGTAGGCAACACCATGAGGTTCCTTTTCACATATAAGGAAGAAATATGAAAATGAGTGTGGCATTCTATTCAGGACACTGACTTGTTTGCCATTTGTGATTCATGAGCTATCTCAAGCTCCCATCCAGTTAATCATGTAAACACAACTAGTAGACTCTGGACCTTGTTCAAACATAAGCATTTAAATTAATGAGTCAGAGTTTTTTCTGCATATGCAACTGCATATCCAGATAATGCATGTAATTTCAGTTAATCCCTCTTTATTTTATAATATAATATTACGTTTAAATTGAATCAATGCTAATAAAAGGTGACCACAAAGTTTATAGTTCTTAATTTTTATCACACTTAAAAATGAAGCTTCTTAATTTAAATTAATAAAATCTTTAATACTTATCATTTTGGTATCTACATTAACATATGCATTCTCCTGATGAAAACCATATAGACATAATCAATATTTATTTGATAGTTACCAAACAACCTGTATCTTATATGCAACAACATGTATCTATTAATGCTTAGATGCTTCTAGTTAAATGATACATGTTGGTAAATAGCTAAGTGACCAACAGACTACAAAGTTTAACATTATATGTTTCTGCGAATCTGAACACAGTATATACTTTTTGTTTATGTGCAGTTGTTTACAGATTCAAAATAGAAAAGTAGTGAATAATTAGGTAACCTCATCACTAGCACTGATGATGTTACCTAATTTGGATAATGTAACATCTGCAAGAAAACTACCAAGCTCAGAGAGCACCAAGGACACCTTATTTCAACCCTGAGTTACAAATATTCTCCTTTATTGAAACACTTAATATAGCAAGTGTAGTAGTTTGGACATATTTTGAACACGCTATGGAGGCTTCCAGTTTTAGTTCACTTGAGGATTCATGGAAAAATTTAATTTGGCTGGGATGCCAAAATGATAGCACACAATTGTATTTGTATATATCTAAACTACCCTTCATCTTTAATTAATAGCTATTTATATTACTATTACAATGTCCATCCTTTGAAAACTATACAGAAGAGATGTTCTGGATAAACATGGCATCTCTCTGCTATTTGTAAAAACAAAATTGACCTTTGAGGGCTTGTGCACAAAAAAGTTGTGGTTTCTTTAATTTACTTATAAAAAGTGTTCTTTTGTTCTTGTTCTAATATGATGTCTAGACAATTCTTCCATATAATTTTTGATTTTACAAAGTTCTAGTGATAACTTGTAATATTTATCTGTGTAAAATGCATCAAATAATAATAAAGTATACAATGATAAGAACAGAATAATACATGAATATATAAATAGAAATGCTTAAAATATTTAAAAAGCAGTGGAATAAAAAATGGCAAGCTAAAAGGGTAGGGTGACCAGACATCCCGCATCTGGCGGGACAGGCACGATTTTTCATCATTTTTCCCGCGTCCCGCCCGCCTCTCAAAAACCCCTGCTTTATTTTGGTGCTCGCTGGCTCCCCCGCCCATCATCAGCTGCCGCTAGCTCGCTCGTTCTGTTCCCCTATCTATTCTATCTACACTAAAAATCTAAGCCACCCAAGCCTGCCGCTCACTGATTGGCCTGGACTCCAGCCAATCAGTGAGCTGGCTGGGATGGAAAACTTTAAAATTTTCCATCCCAGCCAGCTCACTGATTGGCTGGAGTCCGCTTAAGCACGCCACGCGAGTCGCGACTCTCACGAGTCTCCATTTCATTTCGCCTTCGCCGTTTGCTTTTGCTGCACTGCCCTGGTGAGTAACTCCAGCAGTGCCGATGGGAATCGGGAGGCTTCACCACTTCGGGTGGGCGGCGGCAGCCTTTAGCAAGGGAAGGGAAGGCCTTCCCTTGCGAGCTACTCATGAGAGGAACTGGGGGGGGAACCGGGCAACCTGAGAGAGGGGAAGAAGATCGTCCCTTGCCGCAACTCCCCAGATTTTGGAAGCCGGGTATGTGTGGAAGGCAGGGTTTTTGAGGAAAGCGCTTGGCCGCCCCTGTTAGCCGCAGCCCCAGATGGAGGAGTGGAGCCTGAGCTTTCATTGCCATCCCCGCCAGTTGCAGCGGGGAAGTCGGCATCAAGTTTTCGGTGACTCCAAGGTGCGCTAACTGAAATGCGGTCTTCCTTCAGTCTCTGCTTGGAGCCTCTGGGATGATTGTTGGCAGGTGGGGGAAGTGAGGGCGCAGCTGAGCCGGGGAGGCAGAGATGAGAAGTGAGGGCTAAATGCAAAGCGCGCCGAAGAGAGCAAGCGAAGCATCCCCAAAGCGAAGGACGGGCGGGAAGCGCTTGACTAGCATGTGAGAAGGCAGGCTGGAAGTGGCTGCGGAAGGGAAAAGAGGTGGTGTATCGGTTCTCCTTGCGGTAGATAAGGGAGGTTCATAGTAAGGGTCCGCCGGCAGGTAGGCTTGGGCGGGGCGAAGGCCTCAGGATGGGGGAGCGAGAATGGGCAGGGAGGAAACGGAGCCAAGCCTGGGGAAAGCAGCGAGACTAGCAGCGAGGAAGCCACGGTGCCTGCCCTCCAGCTCAATGGATACCTGGCCGGTAAACTCATGGTACGGGCGAGGGTTGGCCGGCTGGGGGTGGGGGTGGCTGCTGCCGAGGCCTCCAGCCTTGCAATCCTGGGCGGGGAAGGCGAAGGTTCGCTCCGAAGCTGTGGAAGACCGTTGCACCGGGAGGCCTCTGCCCCGGGGATCCCCCGCTCCACCCATTCGGATTACCCCCAAACCCAAAGGAGCCTGGGCGCAGGGGTGCAGGCCAGGGAAGACGGGGTTTGGGGGCTCGGAGGAGTAAGGGGCGATCTCCCCCTCCATTCGTCTGTCCCGCTGCAGAGCGAGTGCGCTGATCCCCGTTTGCAAGGGAAGCGCCGCCGCCCACCGATTCCCACCGCCGGAGTTACTCACTCACGTGAAGCTGCCCGCCCTTCCCTTTTTCTTTAAACGAGCTTCAGTTTCCGAGGGGGGGAAAAAGCTTTATGTGCCAGGATTATTGAGTTCCTCGTCAATTGAGATCCGCCCACGATCAGGGGCAACTGAGGCACCTGCAAAGGCATCACATCGCCACCACCCATGTTCACTAGGCGCCAGGCATCGCAGGGCACAGAGGAACCTAGCAGACAGACGGGAGACCGGGGGGGGGGGGAAGGAAGAAGTCCAGGGTAAAAAGAGGGAAAAGCGGAGAGCCTACCCTGGACGGGATCTCTTCTTTCCCCGGTGCTTTCCCTGGGCTCGGCCATCTCCGTTTCCTCCCCACCAATTCTTGCTCCCCCGACCTGAGGCCTTCGCCCCGCCCAAGCCTACCTGCTGGCAGACCCTTGCTACGAACCTCCCTTATCTACCGCAAGTAGAACCGATACACGTGGCCACCTCTCTTCCCTTCCGCGGCCACTTCCAGCCTGCCTTCTCACATGCTAGTCAAGCGCTTCCCGCCTGTCCTTCGCTTTGGGGACACTTCGCTTGCTCTCTTCAGCACGCTTTGCATTTAGCCCTCACTTCTCATCTCTGCCTCCCTGGCTCAGCTGCGCCCTCGCTTCCCCCACCCGCCAACGATCATCACAGAGGCTCCAAGCAGAGACTGAAGGAAGACCACATTTCAGTTAGCGCACCTCGGAGTCACCAAAAACTCGATGCCGGCTTCCCCGTGTTTTGTTTCAAGCGAAGAATAAACTGACAGTTGGTCGGAGGGAAGGTGGGGGTGGGGGTGGAGGCTGAGTGTCCAAGGAAGCCAACCCAGACGGGCATCGCAGGGCGCAGAGGAACCCAGCAGACAGACGGGAGACTTGGGGGGGAGGGGGAGGAAGAGATCCCGTCCAGGGTAGGCTCTCTGCTTTTCCCTCTTTTTACCCTGGACAGGATCTCTTCCTTTCCCCCTCCCCTGGTCTCCCATCTGTCTGCTGGGTTCCTCTGCACCCCCCAACTGGCAACGGTCAATTCCAGACCCTCTAACTGGTAAATAGACCTGAGGCCATAAGTGGAATTCCTCCAGCAGGGAGGATTTGAACTTTGGGGTCCAGCGGAGGAGAAAGTAGGCAGAAAGTGAGCAGAATTCCAGAGGGCTGATCCAGACACGGCTGTGGTGCGGAGGGTGGTTCTTGTGCTCCAAGCTAGCCTGCCCGCTTCCTCTTGCCCATCCGCCGCCGAGAACTCAGAGGCGGGCAGCTGCTGAGAAGTCTTGGGCTTGGAGACGGAGCACGCTTCCCTCCGGCCTTTTCCTTCTCGGCTCTCAGGCTCCGGCAGTCTCTGGCGCTAGAAGCTGGGTGGAGCCCTCGCGTGCAGAACTTTGGGGGGAAATGGACGGCAGCGTCCAGCTGAAGAGCGAGGCGCGCTTGAGGGCGCTGCAGGCCTGGGGAGTGGGGGAGCCGGAGGAGTACTGGTGGTTTGTTTTTGGGGTGGGGGTGCGACGGGGAAGGGGGTGACTGCGCGGAGAGGCTCAGAGGCGGATACGCCTGGCAGTCGGTGGGGACAGTGCCGAGAGGGGTTGCGCTGGGAAAGGGCGGCATGCGGCGGACCGTGCAAGCTCTCTCCCTCCGTTTTGGTGGAAGGACAGCGATGGCAGGGAGGTGTTTTGTTCCGAGAACGGGCTGCTCGGCGAGAGGAAAGGGGGCTCCCTGAGAAGCGAGAGCAGCGAAGAGGTGGTGCAGTCGCAGAATTCCCCGACACTCGCTTTTTTAAAACCCAGCCTACCTCGTAGGGTTGTTGTTACGGGGCTAGACTAGGTAAGGCAGCCTCTCTCCCGTTTTCAAGAAAAAGTAAGGATGTCCATCTGGTAGAACAACCACCTGTGCAATTTGGTGGCGATCCACGAACGTTCAAGCCATGTAATGTGTGGGAAGGCATAGAATAAAGTTAGCATACTTGAAGTGAAATAGGCTTTGGTTATATTTAGGTTGCATTAGCTAAAATGTGCCAATACCATCCTTGTTGGTAAGAATTGTTGTCATGTTAGAAGAATGACTAAGGCTGACAGCCTAATCTACTCTGTATTAAATAAATAAAATGGATGGAAGGAAATGAAAGAATACAGAAAAGGTTGGTGAGGCATTTAGTGGCCTATGGATGAGAATGGTGGCTGTTTAGTAAGAAAATCTATTTGGAATGTGCATATATATTCATATGTGGCCATAGCAAAATAATAAATAGAAATAAAAAAGCATGATTGATTTTTACTGTTTTTGATGAAAGTGAGAGGATTAGTGAAGGCTTGGTGCAGCAAGGATCCCACTATCTTACTATTTTATTTTTCTTTATGTACACTGAGAGCATATTCACCAAAGACAAATTCCTTGTGTGTCCAATCACACTTGGCTAATAAACTATTCTATTCTATTTTACCTACTCTATTCATTTCTATTTCAATTCTAACAAGGAGTTTAGCTTATCTCTCTTGAAAATGTAAGCTGGCATAAGGCATTATAATGCAAGCTAGCCTTAACTTTCAAACAGTTCATTTAGTGACCAAAGTTACAATGGCATTGAAAAAAGTGTCTGATGACCATTTTCACACTTAGCGACCGTTGCAGCATCCTCATGGTCACGTGATCAAAATTTTGATGTTTGGCAACAGATTCGTATTTATGATGGTTTCAGTGTCCTGGGGTCACGTTTGACAAAATCTAAAAATTTTAATCAAGCCCCCCCCCCTCCCAGTCAATGGTGTCCCTCTTTACCAATCTGAAAATCTGGTCACCTTATAAAAGGGGTGTAAGTAGTAATTAACCTGCAGGGATAAAGGGGAAAGAAAAAACAAAGGCTGGATTTACATGAAAGGCTAAACCACGAGTTGATGACTAAGCTGAATTCATACAATGCAATAAACCAAAACAAGTCATATTGTGGTTTAGCCCACATGGGAATCCATGTGAACTTGTAATACTTTGTTGTAAATGCTTCTATGACACACCCAGAATTTAAAAAGTAATAATAGCTGAGTATGATGAAGAAAAGTTTGATGAAGTAAATAAAGAGCTAAATTTAGGTTGCACCATTCTCAAAAAGAAGAAAGAATGCAAAGGAAACAAAACAAAAATAAAGTATATAGGAAATTGAAGACCAAGAGTTTAGAATACAGGAATAACTGGAACAGTAACATAAAAAGGGGAAACCTGAAAGCTATGAGAGCAGAAAAGCTAAAACTGGAATAAGAGGAAAGTATCAGGTAATGAGTGGATCACATTGAAAGCCAAATGCCTTGGGCAAGTCACTCACACCCTCCAACCTAGGAAGCAGGCAATAGGAAATCACTTCCAAAAAATCTTGCCAAAAAACCTGCAGATTTCTTTTGAGAACTGTAAACTCCAGTGTTTAAGGCACAGAACTAGAAACCAGGAGGCCAAGGGTAATGAGTTCTAGTCCTACCTTAGACATAAGCTAGCTGGCGACCAGTCATTCTCAGGTCTAAGAAGCAGGCAATGGCAAACTATTTCCAATTTTTTACCAAGGCAACTTCATGGACTTTCCCAGGTTGCCAGGAGTCAACTTGAAAATACACACAGAATATCTTAAATTTAATGTTTCTCTAAGAATCCTTAAGAAGAGAAATATTTTATTTCAGCAAAATAACATTATCTGACCCTGTGAGTTAATATAGATGGTCTGTGACTTATCGCCACAATTGGCCCCAGATTATGATTGTAAATTGTCACTATAAGGTGACCAGATTTTCAGATTGGTAAAGAGGGACACCATTGACCGGGGGGGGGGGAGCTAGGCCGTGGCGGTTACTGCCAGCCTGCAGCCTCGCTAGGGACGTCTGGTCACCTTAATTATATCCTCTCTCTCTCTATTCATCCATCCATCTGTCTGTCTGTCTATCTGCCTGCCTATCTATCTATCTAGTTATGGTATCCCTCTCCCTCTTTTCCCCCCTCTCTCCATCCGTCTATCTGCCTGCCTACCTATCTCTCTCTCTTTCTCTCTATTCATCTGTCTATCTGCCTGCCTATCTGTCTATCTAGTTATGGTCTCTCTCTCTCCCTCTCCCTCTCCCACTCCCTCCCTCATCTCATTATCATCTATCTCAGTGTTTCTCCACCTTGAAGACTTGAAAGTATGTGGACTTCCACACACTTTCAAGTCTCCAAGGTGGAGAAACACTGATCTATCTAATTAATATAATTATTTCTCCCTCTCTGTTTCACTCTCCAGCACACACACGGAAATGCATAGGGCAGCCCACCTCACACACAGGTAACTCCAGGCGGCTTACAACATTATGATGCACACCCAAAGCGAATAGAGTCAGGTGCCTGTGATCCCAACCCTCCTTTCCCGAGGGGGGAAGGCCGTGGAACACTGCAAAACTCTTCTTGGTTGTGTCACTCTCTGGGGCTTTCACTTTCGCTTGTCCCCCCCCCCCCAACCTTTCCAAAGCCAAGCTTCATCCGATTCTAACCAATCCCAGCACCTCTTGCATCTCTCCTTTGCAAGCGTTACCCTGGCCTCTGAGCATGTGCAGAGGGCTGGTATGGGAGCTGGAATCCGATGCCACTGGCGATCTGGGGCTGCTGTAAGCAGGTTCTGGGCTTCGGGGGAGGGGGGATGTGCAAAGCCCCCTCCCCTAATGCTTCGGCTCTTCTAAAGAAGGGGCTTGTGCACACCCCTCCCCCTATTCCTGCATCTCCTTGCCAATCGCCAGGGGCATCGGACTCCAAATCCCATCGCAGCAGCCCCCAATGGCCAGTGTCTTAGGACTCCAAATCCCATTGCAGGAATCCCCACTCGCCAAGATCGTAGGACTCCAAGTCCCACCCCCCAACCTTCTCCGCCAGTGCAGCCCCTGGCACAATCGGGCTGCAATCAGCGGCCATCCCTGCTGCAATCCGCACCGCCCGCCACATCAGCTGGAATCTAATTCAAGAGATCTTAATCTTAACAGCGTTGTTGAGGCCTGCGGGTGAAAGAAATTACTTTAATCAGTGGGGTGAAGCTCTTTCTTTCACCCACCTGAGCTCTGATGCGGGTGACAGAAAGCACTTTTCTTTCCCCTGCATCAGAGCTGGGGAGGGGGAAAGAAAGCACTTTTCTTTCCCCTGCATCAGAGCTGTGGGGGCGGGGAGAAAGCACTTTTCTTTCATCCGCATCAGAGCTGTGGGGGGGGGGGAAGAAAGCACTTTTATTTTCCCTGCATCAGAGCTGGGGGGAGGAAAGAAAGCACTTTTCTTTCACCCACATCAGAGCTGGGGGGGGGAAGAAAGCACTTTTCTTTCGCCCGCATCAGAGCTGGGGGGGGGGGAAGAAAGCACTTTTCTTTCGCCCGCATCAGAGCTGGGGGGAGGGGAAGAAAGCACTTTTCTTTCGCCCGCATCAGAGCTGGGGGGGGGGAAAGAAAGCACTTTTCTTTCGCCCACATCAGAGCTGCGTGGGGGGGGAGAAAGCACTTTTATTTCCCCCGCATCAGAGCTCGGACGGGGGAAAGAAATTACTTTAATCAGTGGGGTGAAGCTTAAGGTGGCCAGATTATAACACGGGGTGACTGACGATAGTTTGAGCGGGTGCGGCCAGCGCAAACTACCGTCAGTCGCCCCGTGCTCATCAAAACAAGTCCAGGGAGAGTAGGTGTTGGGCAGGAAGGCTTCTGGCGGCTCCCAGGCGGCGATCCCACCGCCATTCACTCGCGGCTTTTCCCGCCCGGATGCCCAAAGCCTTCCAGCCCGCCTGGGGCGAGTCAGCTGCGGTGCAGCCGGTGGT